>NW_015632525.1:62014-63272 GCF_001515625.1 Sinocyclocheilus rhinocerous
TAAGCAAAAGAAATGTAATAACTTAATACTGATTTTCATTATGTTATGTGCAGGAAAAAAACACGAACTTCTGCGGAGAGTAATGTTCGCATAGTAGGTGGCGGTAATGCACCTCAACGTTGGATGCCACCCGCCATAAAACATGAAGAAGAAGAAGAAGAGTAATGTTCGCGCTGCGCTGTTGTAACTGATCAGCGCCGCGCTGTCAGTTCGGTGGCGCTAGCAAACACGTCCTCTCTGCGCTGTCGAGTCGGTTGCGCCGCTCGGTCCATTGAGCCGCGCCTATGACAGGTCAGTGTGGCGCGAACACTTTAATACTGCGCTGTTTCGTCCCACATTTGGGTTGTTTGGCTTCCCATAGTACTGTGCTCGCAGCGCGTGCTCTTCAATTGCACGCACAAAGGCGCCGGCGTGCGCTGTAGCCTGTATTCTTTCATATCAAAGCGCGAAATAAACTACGTGCATGCAATGCCGTGGTCAGTTAAGTCAGTTTAAAAAGTGAATGTATTATCTTTGACACCCATCTCTTTAATAATAATTATTAATCACTCTTAAAGGCAGGGGTGCCCAAACTCTGCAGGACACCGGCCCTCCAGGACCGAGTTTGGGCACCCCTGCTTAAAAGTGCATGCATGTAATATATTTTTTATATGAGTCACATTTAAGAACATGTCTCTGAAATGTTTTTTTAAAAACTGTCCTGGAGCAGCCCAGCACTGTCTCACTCATCTAACACACCCGATTTAACTCGTTAGCTAATTAATAGACTTTAAGACCTGAAGTGGGTCAGAAAAGGTAAAAAGAGATGAGAGAAAATATGTGTCAGATCCGCATCACGTTCAGCAGCCGTAGCTCTTAAAGACATAACAGCCAAAATAGCCTAACAACCAGCTGCTGTGATGTCTATTAATCAAAGGACAAAAAAAGAAGAAGGAAAAAACAACTTTTATAGCTTTAAGGATTCATCTATATTTAATTAGAATTTAGTGTTTGATAACTTCTATTTTAATTTCTGTATATTTCTGCTGAAGGGCACAGGTAAATATCACATTTATTATAATGGGTTTATGTGAAGATTGTTTTAAGTTCACTTAAATTAGAAGTTATTTTTTAAAGTCTAATAAATGTTACAATTAATAGCTCTCAGTTATACTGTAATGTTGAATGGCTATAGTCAATGGATAAATATTAGGGGGGGGGCAGTTTTATAGAGAAATCAGTATTGGTATCATTGATACTGGCCTTCAGTCATAAAAAA
>NW_015632525.1:63283-69586 GCF_001515625.1 Sinocyclocheilus rhinocerous
AACCAGCTGCTGTGATGTCTATTAATCAAAGGACAAAAAAAGAAGAAGGAAAAAACAACTTTTATAGCTTTAAGGATTCATCTATATTTAATTAGAATTTAGTGTTTGATAACTTCTATTTTAATTTCTGTATATTTCTGCTGAAGGGCACAGGTAAATATCACATTTATTATAATGGGTTTATGTGAAGATTGTTTTAAGTTCACTTAAATTAGAAGTTATTTTTTAAAGTCTAATAAATGTTACAATTAATAGCTCTCAGTTATACTGTAATGTTGAATGGCTATAGTCAATGGATAAATATTAGGGGGGGGGCAGTTTTATAGAGAAATCAGTATTGGTATCATCAGGGGCGCAACTGCACATTTGCCGAGGGGTATGCAAGATCAGTGTCAGCGCCCCCTGTATTCTAGTATCCTCTAACACTAACTCAAGCAGAAAACTTTCTGCAAGTCAGTGATCAAAAGCCCATTACTAGCTTGTGCATGGAAGGATACAAACTCATCAAGAGTGTAAAAAGTGACAAAGGTTTAAACCCCCTTCCCCCTTTTTTAATACCATAGGGAAAAAAAGTGAAAAGTAAAAACAAGGAAAAAAAGAAAAGTGTGTCACATAACATCCCCTTTAATTTACTCGCGTTACTGTAATTGAGTAGCTTTTTTGTGTACTTCTACTTTTTTAAGTAATTTTTAAAATCTGTAATTTTACTTTTACTTAAGTATATTTTGTTTGAAGTATTGTACTTCGCTACATTTTAAAACACATTAATTATGGAGAAAATGGAAAAGAAGCAAATAAATATATATAAAAATGTTCTTACACAGCTTGAGTAGCAAGATTCTTCAGTTTTAACTCTTTCTATTTTGGGGTAAGAATAAGAAGCACTTGACTTGGTTATGGAGTGGTACTGAGAAGACGCGAGTTAACAACCCTCCTATAATTTTGAATATAAATCCTTCAAGGCCACTTAAAACTTTGATACACCCTTTGCTATTTAATGCACAAAAATCTAACAACCAAAATGGCACCGAAAAAGAAGAACAGACCTCAAGAAAAAGTGAAGGAATGCGTGAAGGAGGCCGAGGAACGCATTTCTGGAGCAGAAGATGAAATCGTTCAACTCAGTGTTCGTGCAAATTCCCTTGAATCACAAGTTAAAAAACTGACAGAAAAGGTTGTCGACATGGAAAACAGAAACAGACAGAACAACCTGAGGCTGGTGGGTTTACCAGAAAAAGAAGAAGGAAACGATACGTGTGCGTTTTTAGAGGCCTGGATTCCAAAAATATTGGAAATGGACTCGAGCACATAGTTAGTTATAGAGCGTGCACATAGAGTGGGCCCACAACGAAATAAGGATGTTCGGAACACAAGACGGGATGCCAGTACACCACCAAGAACACCAGTGTTCGAATTGTGTCAAAGCTCTTGGGGGGTCCCCCTAACTTTTTTTGTCTTGTCCTCGTTATCGTTGAGAAAACCTAATTCTAAGATAAAAGATGATTTTACTATGATCAGTGAATTAGGTGTACCAAACAATCACTAAGCATAGAAGAATTAAATATCTAGCCTAGGGGTGTGCGATGTTGACAAAAAATTATATCTCTATATTTTCTGGGATTTTCAGGTCTAAATTTAATACAGCAATCGAAATTTCATTTTAAGTATTAACGTTTTATTGAAAAACCAGGGGACCCCCCCCCCAAAGTATATTTTTTGGGTGTTATGGGGGGTCCTTTAATGCTTATGGGAGTTCCGGGACCACCCCCAGCCCCCCCTCAATTCGAACACTGAAGAACACTAATAATGAAGTTCATAAATTTCAAGCAAAAAGAACAGGTCCTTAGAGTGGCCAGGTCCAAGTGGTGATTTCATACAAGGAACACACTCTTCGCTTTCATCCAGATGTTTTGGCTGAATTTCACAGGGAACAAAGAGCTTATGATGGAGTGAGACAGAAGCTGCGAGAGAGAGGAATCAGTAAACACAGGATCATATACCCCGCTCGTCTACTTCTTACGCACCAGGATAAATCAAGGGTGTTTGACACACCGACGGCGGTTGAAAGCTTCATTGAAGAATTAGACACAGAATAAAGGTGGGCTCAATCCAGTTGAACTATTAAAATCCTGAAGGTAGGTTTAAAATAACTCAGATCATACACCGTAAACGTTATCCTTTTTTGTTGTGGAGACTCGATAGTGAATCGAGACCAATTTGTAAAATACTAAAGTATATTCAGTTATTATGGTTCTTTGGAAAAGTGAAAATGTGTGTGTATAGTTTAAAATAATATGTGAGAGTAATGTTACAAATAGGGTTGTGATGATAAATATAGACAGAAGTACCTGATAGTTCCTCACGGGTGTGTGGACCAATCAGCGCCATATACGGAGTGTGAGGGGTCAAACACAGTAGTATGGACGCTACTGTGGAAATCGGGGTTGTTGTTGAATGTTCTTTAATAATAGGTGTGTTGTTCATGATTGTTTATAGTTTTATTTTTTGCTTCTCAGTATTTAAGATTGTTGAGTTTGTAAAAGGCAAAATACCTCTTAATAGGAAATGTAAAAGATCATGGCGGAGACAGGGAATGTGAAATTTGTAACCTGGAATTGCAGAGGATTGGGCAATATTAAAAAAATAAAGCAGGTAATGGATAGGATCAAACAATTACAAGCACAAGTAGTTTTTCTTCAGGAAACCCACATGGTAAAAAGTGAGACAATTAGGATTCGTCGGAGATGGCAAGGGCAAGTTATTGCTGCTTGTCACACTTCTAACGCGAGAGGAGTAATGACGTTAATTCATAAATCAATCCCAATACAGGTTCAGAAAGTAACTAAGGATACATTAGGGAGATGTATTGTCTTACAATGTACCTTTGTTTCAGAAAAGATCAATTTAATTAACTTTTTTGGTCTAAATGATGACAATCCTACATTTTTTTAATGATTTGTTTTTGTTAATTGCTAATTTGCCTGGATACTATCTTATCGCAGGGGATATGAATTGTGTGTTAGATCCTACTAAAGATCGTTCAACAGGGATTGATAAAACACATATTAAAGCCAGGAAGGTGATACAGGAATTTATGAAAGATCTTAATTTATTAGATGTTTAATCCTGTTTTATCCTGCAGCGATATCATATTCCTGTTATTCTGGTATGTATCAAACATACTCACGTATCGATTATTACCTAATTTCCACACAACTGCTTAACAAAACAACTGATTGTAGTTATCACAGTATAGTCATCTCTGACCATGCAGCAGTATCCTTATCATACAAAACTACAAAATTCATAAAAAATCCCCCTAAATGGCGTTTTCAGATAGGATGGCTCCGTGACCCAGAGTTTGTAGAATATGTGGGCAAACAAATTGATTTGTATTTTGAAATTAATAAGTCTGAAACATCTGCTTGTATTAGATGGGAAGCACTCAAAGCTTTTATTCGAGGACATATAATTGGGTTTTGCAGTTCAAAAGCTAGGAAGTCTAGACAAGAAATTATACAATTAGAAGATCAAATTAAAAAATTAGAAAATAATTTTTTCCAGAAAACTACAGATACAGTGGAAGCAAAAGAGAAATTATTATTACTCAGGTCTCGATATAATGACTTGTCAGCAAGTAGAGCAGCTTCAAAAGTTTTAAGGTTGAAACAAAATTATGAATATGGAGATAAAACAGGACAGTTGCTTGCTTGGCAAATTCGACAACAACAAATGGAGCGTACTATCACAATAATTGAGAGTTCAACTGGAAATATAGTTGACCCAGTAGAGATCAATGAAGCATTTAGAACTTATTATGAAAAACTCTATAGCTCAGTGTTACGGGGCTGACAAGACGTGAGACGTGCGGATCCATATGCAAGCTTTATTACCAGCAGAGTAGGTCAGAAACACAGGCAGGGTCGAACAGAGGCAAACAGGTATATGGCGGGCAAGACACAAGAATAGTCCTAGGGCTAGCGTAGGTCAACGATCGGCGAACATAATCACAAGGGCGAGACTAAAGGGATAAATCCAGGAAAACAGGCAAAGATCAGAAACCGGGAAAACAGACAAGGCAAGACTAGGCTGGGCTAGGAAGCTAAAGAGGGCTCTGTAGAGTAGCTATCAATGCTGGCGATAATCGCATACAAAACTCAGCAGTTAGAAGGAGTGAGATGGAGTGTTAAATAGTGAGTGAGTGATATCTACTCCAAGGATTAGACCGCAAACAATGACGTACATCCAAAACGCAGATCACAGAAAATGAATATCTTCTTCTACTGTTTAACGTGCTTCCTGTTGCGTTCTATTTAGTAGTGTAATAATATTTTTCACCACAAGGTGTCACACACGAACTACTTACACAAATCAAAATACAACTTCCAAAGAGAAATACTGCACAGAACAGAGTGTATTTATAGTGAATGTGTGATCGATGACAGCTGTGTGCAATCAGTGCTGTGTGCAATCAGTGAAATGGCTGATGGGATATGTAGTCCGGGATGACATGCAACAGTTTGTGTTGTGCGAGAGTCACTGTGATGGAAGGGTGACCTCTGGTGGTGATTGAACGGAAGTCCATGGACAGGATTCATGACACTCAGAGTGCTCACTAAATGTAGATATCCAGATGCAATTTTTAGATAGTCTAAATATACCTCAGATTTCAACTGAAGAAAAGAACAAATTAGATGAAGACCTAACATTACAAGAAATTGGAGAAGCCATTGACTCTATGAAATCAGGAAAAGCTGCGGGCTCAGATTGGCTTCCTATAGAAATCTATAAAACATTTTTAAAAAGTTGCTAACTCCTTTTATGGAAATGATAGTAGAGGCGTATCATCAAGATATTTTGCCTACATCAATGAGATGAGCTTTAATTACATTATTACCAAAACCAGGAAAAACCAACACAAAGTGTGAAAATATGCGGCCAATTAGCTTGTTAAATTCAAACACAAAAATATTAAGTAAAGTTATGGCGGTACATTATCAAATTTAATAGGTGAGGATTAGGGATGCACCGATACCACTATTTCCAGTACTCGCCCGATACCGATACTTTTATTTTTGGTACTTGCCGATACCGAGTACCGATACCAATATTTTCATTGCATTTGTAAATTTTTTAAATATTGGGTACAGAAACCAAAAGAGTATGTATAATGCTAGTTGGTTAACAATTTATCAAATTGATACAGTCAAACCAAAATTTATTCAGACACCTTCAACATTTCTCACATTATCACAGTTTATTCGTTATAGTTTAGAAAATGGTAATAAAATATGACAAGAACTCTGTGTCAGAACAAATTCAGCTTGATAATGTCAGATAACTTTGATAGAAAGGTATGTAATGGATTACAATAAACCAAAAATTATTCAGACAGTATGGCAGTATTTTACACAACTATCAATACTTTGTCGGGTGACCCTTAGCCTTAATGACAGCATATAGTCTCCTGGGCATGCTGTCAACCAGGTTCATGCAAACCTGAACTTCAATTTTTTCCCAGACTCGGTCTGAATAATTTTTGGTCCCAAATTTGTATAAATTTTCACTGTATGAAGAATTTTTGGGTATAATATATCTCATTTTAGTTTATTTTGCTATCCTCACTTTACATAAATGAACTATAGTGTCCTACACCCACTAGTAAAAAAAATATATCTGGTCTCTGAACAATTTTTGGTTTGACTGTATATCTTTCTGTTATTTTCACACTTAATAAACACTCATGAAGCAAGCAAAACATGCACACGTATTTGTACTGGTGCAGAATGAGAAGGACAAGCACAGTACAGCCTAGCGCATTTCACACAGGCTGTTAGTTTCACTTTTGCCAGAAAGTCGTGAATGCTTAAGGGTGAAAATAAATGACGTTTATAAGCCCATCATTTATTTTAATTATTATATTGAATTTATTACTGAACAATGGCTTGTTAGATACAGAGAGAGCATGAGCTAATTGAATAGAATATCTTTGTCATTGTACAAGTACAATAAGATTTATTTTGAAACTTCCAAATTAGATAGTAAATGTAAATCTTAAATCTTGATAGTAAATCTTAAGAATGCCATTGGCAATATAAAATGATCAATTATAAAAAGTTTGCAGCAGTATTAAAATAGTGCAGATAGCTCAGATGTGCAATGCAGCATTAAAACCTAAACAGTACAAACAGAAAACATAATGTAATAAAACGGTAGGGGACTAGGGGTGAATTTATTATTCCATGTACATTTGAGGTTAATGTGTGTACTGGGCTACTTTTTAGTTACAGCAGCTATCACTGT
>NW_015632525.1:69637-69761 GCF_001515625.1 Sinocyclocheilus rhinocerous
CTGCTGGAATAAAGAGTTTTAAAGGGTTAGTGATGGAAAACTTGCAGGTCAATGGGCATAATGGGCATCGGTTGTTTAATAAACACTTGTACACGGACACATATAATACTACCCGCCTGACATT
>NW_015632526.1:0-134 GCF_001515625.1 Sinocyclocheilus rhinocerous
GAAACCCATATATTATATAGATTCATTACACATAGAGTGAAATATCTCAAGCCTTAATTTCTTGAAATTTTGATGATTATGGCTTACAGATAATGAAAACCCAAAATTCAGTGTCTCAGAAAATTAGAATATTG
>NW_015632526.1:179-571 GCF_001515625.1 Sinocyclocheilus rhinocerous
GTGTGAAAAAAATATTGGAAAGTCATTGTGTCACACCCTACTCAGCTAATTACCTCAAAACACCTGCAAAGGTTTCCTGAGCCTTTAAATGGTCTCTCAGTCTGGGTCAGTAGGCTACACAATCATGGGGAAGACTGCTGGCTGGACAGATGTCCAGAAGACAGTCATTGACACCCTCCACAAGGATCCACAAAAAAAACAAAAAAAACAAACAAAAAAAAACAACAACAAAAAAACAAAACGTCTCGGTTATGTATGGTAACCCTCGTTCCCTGAAGGACACTGGCTGAGCACGTTCCTGCGTGAGGCGTGCTGTCTGTTCGACCGAGTCCAAATCCATACCGAGAAAAGAGATCCTCTGCGTCGGGGAGAGTTTGCTCTTTTCCCAGTTG
>NW_015632526.1:3804-9406 GCF_001515625.1 Sinocyclocheilus rhinocerous
CCCAATTTCGTCGGTCATCCGACGTGACGTCGAGAGTGACCGACTGAAAGGGAACAATTTGCATCACTGAAATTATTCATTTTTCATACTCACTTTGTGTTGGGTTTATCCTACGAGTCCATCTACGAAAACTGGAACGTAGACCTTCAGAGGGGAAAAATTGATATTATCCACAATTACATAAGCCACTTGTCACTGTATTGTACTGTATTGTCACTGTGTCACTGTTTTATAGAATTGCAAAATTGTACAAATCTTCATTAATTAGGCATAATAGTTCTTAACCAGAAGTCAATGTTTACCCAGAGGTGAATTGTTTGTTGTTTGGCAAACAGGCCTTAATTCTTCAGGAGTCCTCAGGTTAGGGTTTCTGTCTTCCTCCACCATCTTCGTATTGCTTTCCAGTAGTGGTTGCTCTTCTTTCCTCTGTAGATTATGCTGTTGTCTTCTGCAGGTCTGCAGTGGATGCTCCATTGAGTCTACAACAATTCTGTTTCAGTTTTGGTTTCTCAAAAAAAAAAAACACACTATACTATATCTGCTGTGGATGCTTCCTGCTGTTGGCCTCAAATGAAAGAGAAACTAAATGCAATATGCAAAACAAATAACCATAATCAGAAATTCCATATTTCTGGAGACACAAGTCATGTTCATATGGTGTTTTATTCAATTCTGAAAGTAATAAATAATCAAGTAATCATTAAACACTGCCTAGCTAAAGGTTGCTGTTTGAATTTAAATAGGCAAATACTTAAGATTCTATGATTGAATCATTATTGCCGTAAATGTCATGTTGCTACACGTTCTTCATGCTCTCTGATCCACTCTTTCACAATTTTAACCCTGATTAATCTTGGCATTGTCATCGTGGAATCTGGCCAAGATACGTCTTCCTACATGGTCATTTAAGAAATGAAAAGTTACAAACTACATCAGATATGGTTAAAAGAACTATTGCCAAACATATAACATGCCATAAACATAATAATCGCTGCAATAATGATCCAATCATAGACTCTTTAAGTATTTGCCTATTTGAATATAAGCAGTGATAATTCTCAAGAATTGTTAATTAGATGTAGATTTTAGATTGTTTTAAATGAGAAACATAATTTCTTATACTATCTTTAAGATCTTGTACAGCACATTTTACTCGACTATAACTCACTGTTCAGAGGCTGACGTTTGCTTCCTCTTTTGTGGAGTCCTGCTGAAGTTTCCCGACCGTCATCTATGAAGAAAAAAACAAGAAATAAGAGCGAAGAGTGGGTAAAGTAAGTATAATAAGGCACATTATTTCCCCCTTGGTACAATACTATTTTAATTAATGAATCCACAGTCCATATGTTTGTACTTATTATGTGAAAGCTTATGAACCGATACTGTATTAACAGGCTCACCAGGTTGTCTGGATGATCGGCTCAAGTCATCCATCTTCACCCTCAGTAAAGCACTTCAGGTGTGTTGTGAGCTAAATGAAAAGGCGTGACCTCATTATACTGTAAAAACTCAGAAACTGGTTGGACTTGATGTGACATACATTCCATACAACTTCCTGCATTATGATCACCAGAGCTGTGTGATCTGTTAGAGGACTGACTGCCACAAGAATACTGTGGCTCTATGAATTCCTATTCCTTTTTCAGAGACAGATCACACGGCACTGGAAATGAGGAACATGTAGCAATACATGAGGAAGAGGGAATTGGTCAGGCTGCAAACTTCACCACTTTCACAAAGAACACAACAGTATTGACCAGAGAGGGCCACCAGAACTTATTCCAGGTGAACTGAGTGGCACATTCCTCACCTGAATATATCACTGTATAACTGTGTCTCAGCTGATGGGGATTTGTCAAATGATGGAATCCAATGGCATGTAGATATTTTACTTGTGCTAACTTAATGTAATTTATTAGAACTTAGTTACAAATTGACTCCAACCCCATGCTTAAATCAGATCCAAATTTATACCGAGTTGAGGGGGGAAAAAAACTGTAGAAATCATTTTACATAAATATTAATTAAAAAAAAAAAGAACATTGGTGACACTTTACAATAAGGTTCATTAGTTAACATGAACTAAGAATGAACAACACTTCTACAACATTTATTTATCTCACTTAAAGGGTTAGTTCACCCAAAAATGAAATTAGCTTGTTATTTACTCACCCTCAAGCCATCCTAGGTGTATATTACTTTCTTCTTTCAGACAAATCCATTCGGAGTTATATTAAATATTGTCCTGGCTAATCCATGCTTTATAATGGGAGTGGATGGTAGCCCAATATTTGAAGTCGAAAAAATTGCACCCATCCATTATAAAAGAAGTCCACACGGCTCCGGGGGGTTAATAAAGGCCTTCTGGAGTGACGCGATGCGTTTGTGTAAGAAAAATATCCATATTTACAACTTTATAAACCTTAATCTCTAGCTTCCGCTAACTGTCGTACGCGCGTTCACCTAGCTTCCGCTAACTGTCGTATGTGCGTTCACGAGAGAGTGGCGTCCAGCGGATGACGTAGAGCGTTTAAGGACTCAAGGCCGCCGTGTGTGACGCTGTGAAACTACTTTGTTTGGTCTTCCAAAAATGGACACGACTAGAAATCAGTGGTTAAGTTGTATTTACAACACTGTTCCAGAACACTTCAACCCAAATATTCAGATGTGTGCAGCACATTTTATGGAGGACTGTTTCCTGGAAGAGTAGACTACAATGCCGGCTGTTCTGACTCACAGACTGTAAGTACGCTTTCATTGAAACACACAGACAGACCTGCGACAGAGAAACAGAATAATAGAGCTAGAGAGAAAAGCAGTGAGACCTGAGGTGGGAGAGATGTGTGAAGAGAGGTAGAATGCTCTGCAGCTCTTCCTCTGGTATGGAGGTCCACCGTAGATTGAGTGAAGCTGCAGTGCAGCGCTGCAGTGTGAAGCGCAGGGCCGCACAGTGAACAGAGTCCAGATCTCTGCTCTGCAGGTTAATGTAGTTCTTCACTGAACTCAACAGACTGGACACAAACCTAGCAGAGCCGGACTCATAAATCTCTCTGATTGCACACAGCATGAAGGCAGAGCTCATCCTGTACAGACGTATTTTCATTATTAAATCATTGTACATTTTTTATCATACTATTTATCATACTATGTTTTTATAATTGTCTACCGTTTAAACTTAATCCGGTTCAGGAATGGCAGAATTTCTCTAATGTTGACCTGAATGTTGCTGTATCTTAGGTTCAGAGTGATTTGCTGAATTCTGTGCTGCAGGAAATAATGAAGCTCTTCCCAGCTCAAGGAACATGAAGTCAGATCCCCGCCCACTTTCTGCAGGAAGCATAGAGTCAGTTCCTCTTCCTGAGCTTCATAGACACATTCAACCAGCTTCTGGAGAGTCACTTTGGACAGTCTACACAAACACACACACACACACACACACACACACACACACACAAAGAGTTCATTATATTTATATATTGTTATTGTAGATATAAAATCAAACGCTTGAAATGTGTCCTACAGTCAGACCTGAGAGTCACTGGTCCCTGGTGACACAGTAGGACAGACACAGAAACAGACTGAATCTTGTGTCCAATCAAGTTCAAACACTGGACAGTCCAGAGTCTCAGAAGGATGGCCAAGCTGCTCAGGACTCTGGACAGATTCCTCTCTGACTGCTGTTTCTCATTCAGATCAATTGTGATCTCATTAACAGTGATGGGAGCTCGAACCTTCATAGACCTCAATGCCTGCACTACTCTCACCACCATATAACCACTCAGCCTGAAAAGAAATAACACACTGATTGATGAAATGAATCAAACAAACAAACAAAAAAAATAGCATTTGAAATGTTAAAGGCACAATATGTAAGATTTTTGCAATAAATATCCAAAAACCTCTAGATATTTTGTTAACCTGTGTGCTTACATTATGCTAAAAATTTCCAACAATGCTTAAATCCAGAGATGTTAGCAATTTTAATCAGTGAAATGGTCTGTGTCTTTTTGTCAAGTTGTTTGAAGAAACCATGTTAACACGGTGTGTTTCTTGAAAAAATGTGGAAGATGTAGTGGTAGTGTAGGGATTTCTATCATGAACGGACACTGATATGCCACTGAAACAACTCATCATGAGATGACGAACTAATCCAGTCAGGAGATAACAGAGATCTTTTGTATCAGGACTGAAAAGTTCATTCACGACATATAGATATCTCGTGATCGCTAATGTATGGAACCAGTGTAGGCACAGGAAGTCAATTAACTGACGCCCTCAAGCCTGCGGACACGGGATCTATGCATGACCATCACAGGACCCATTGAACATCTGCTTCCTGCCCTTCCTGAAACCCTTACAAACTTCTCTTACAACAAAAGAAAAAGGACCTTGCATGACATTTTAAAAGACAATCGTTTAAAAAAGTAGTGGAAATGTATCCACTGTATGTGTTATGCCGTATATATATATATATTTGATGTGTTTATTTATTGAAACCATGATATCTTAATCTTTGCCTTATAACTTTTCTTTTTAGTTATTACGATTACCGTGTATGCAAAATACCTGTTGTTTGAACTTGAATGAAAGCTTGTGTTATTCACAGAACATTGGTGTGAGTGAAAAATTTATATTCGGCATCATTTTCTGGTGATGATATTTTTATAAGAAGTTCTTATAAAACTTGTAGAAATACTCCCCATAAACAGCATGTGACTTGTGCACGAAAAAGGAACCACACAGGGCGTGGCTAAGCCCCACAGCCACTATCTGATTGGAACAACGACCCGTGGGACGGACTTACGCCGTGGATCAAAACCCCACTGCAACACAGATTCAATTGCTTCTCGCTGCTTACTCTGTCTAGAACTGTGGCTTTCCGCCTTGGTGACTGCGCGACAAAGCGCTCCCATGCCGTAACATCGCACAAGCAAAGTACACACTAAATGAATAATTTACAGAAATCTGGACATGAGTCACTATTTTCTCCATCATCTCTGATGTTTTAACCTCACCCGTCCCTCCCGAACCTATAACAAAAGTGTCCCTCGTGGGTCAAAATGACCCGAGGGCCAAAAATTACACAAATTGTTTTGGTCCAAAAAGCTTTCATTGGTCTATTTTTCAAAAAAAAAAATTTAAAGTTTTTTTTAGTGATTTTTATTTTATTCACAGTAAATTCTGGATATTTTTATGAAAATGAGCATATTTTTATAAATTTTTCACCAAATTATGATTACAGCCACTAGAGGGGCCTATTGAATCCTATGGAGATTCTTAAATGAGCCAAACAAGTGAAATCTTTAAAACTACACCAACTTGAGGCTTCATTAAGCTTTCAGATATATCTCAAGGCTTTCACATATATATCAAAACATCAAAAAGCTATATTTTGTAAAAAAAAAAAAGTTTTAAATGATGAATTTGAATCCAAACATATGCATATTCATAAAGTTTCATAAATACGTAATAAATATAATAAATATAAATTAAAATAGAAATATGATATAAACTCATTGGTCTCCGCCCCATCACTCAAATTTAACTGTTAAGTCAAAAAACAAATTCAAAATGACAGTCATTTCCCAGCAGAAACATCATA
>NW_015632526.1:9674-13207 GCF_001515625.1 Sinocyclocheilus rhinocerous
TTCCTGTGTGTGTGTGTGTGTGTGTGTGTGTGTGTGTGTTTGTGTGTGTGTGCGTGTGTGTGTGTGTGTGTGTGTTGATGTTGATTTCACACTCTGGCAGGACAAATCATATTCCACCCACACATACAAACACACACACGTTCATTCTAAGGGAGTTCTTCGGTGGCGAGTGTACAAGCTTAGGAACAGATAGATAAACCACAGGGTGTTAGAAAAGTCTTCCTATAAGGGAAAGCTCATCACTATGGAAACAATGTCACAGTCTGGAGCACTGGCTGTGAGGGATACTAGCTGGAAGTCCCTTCGTTTCCTGTGAAAAATACCCAAAAAATTCATAAAATATGTTATTATTCATAATAATATTTCAAGTTTTAGGATTATTATCTCGGCAATAATAGTGTTTGACTGGAAAGTATGTTTTATTTCTTTGTTTACTAGGTTATTGAATGAGCTTTGTTTAACCTAAACTTAGGTGCCTTCAATTTATTTTATTTTATTTATTATTATTTTTTACATATAACAGTCCCCTCTCATGTCATTGCACATATATCTTGCACATATACCTAATGATTTAGGTACAGTACTAATTTGGGGTCTATAATATTTGTAATGTTTCTGAGAGAAGTCTCTTATGCTCATGAAGGTTGCATTTATTTGACTAAAAATACAGTAAAAACAACTGTGAAATATTATTAGAATTTTAAATGTGTTTTCTATTTTAATACATTTAAAAATTACATTTATTTCTGTGATGCCAAAGCTGAATTTTCAGCATAATTACTCCAGTCTTCAGTGTCACATGATCCTTCAGAAATCATTTTTAATATGCTGATTTTGTGCTTAAGAAACATTTCTTCTTTTTCTTCTTCTTTTTCTTCTTCTTCTTCTTCTTCTTATTATTATTATTATTATGTTGCAAACAGTTGGGCTGCTTAATATTTGTGTGGGATTCTTTGCTAAATAGAAAGATCAGCACAGAACAGCATTTAAGTATTGTTTTTCTGTGGGTTATATGGTTACATCAGTAGGTGGTGTCAAGTGAATTTATGAGTTAATCTATTGAATAATTTATTCAGTCAGTTTGTTAAAAAAACACTGATTTATTTAGGAACAAACAAGTGACTGCCTATTTGCGTGAGTCATTGAATTATTTATTCAACTGATTTGTTATATTTTTAAAAATAGACTGAAGCAAAAAAAAAAAAAAAAGAAGAAAGAAGAGACAATTTCTGCATATTTATAGTTTAAACATGATGACCCATCAGGACCTAGGTCACTGAGTGTCTCTGATGCCATCTGGTGGGGAAACATGACATAAAATTGCATTTTATGATTACAGCCACTAGAGGGGCCTATTGAATCCTAAAGATAGATTCTTAAATGAGCCAAACAAGTGAAAAAACTACACCAACTTGAGGCTTCATTAAGCTTTCAGATATATCTCAAGGCTTTCAGATAAATATCAAAACATAAAAAAAATATATTTTGTAAAAACAAAAAATGAAATTGATACTGAATTTTAATCCAAACACATGCATATCATACAAATTTTTTAAATGAAATTGATACTGAATTTGAATCCAAACATATGCATATTCATAAAGTTTCATAAATACGTAATAAATATAAAAGATAAATTTTAAAATATAAATATGATATAAACTCATTGGTCTCCACCCCATCACTCAATTTTAACTGTTAAGTAAAAAAAAAATTTCAAAATGACAGTCATTTCCCAGCAGAAACATCATATAATGTGTTTCAACGGGAGTGTGTGTGTGGGTATGTGAGTTTTTTGTGCATTGGGGACATTCTGCAGTCTCAGCCCTTCGTTTGGGTATGCATCTTTTCTGGGTTGTGTCAGATTTTGTATAGTAAAAAAAAACAAAAATCCAAATAAAAAGAAAAAATGAATGGTATGAATGAATGGAATGTCTGAAAAAAGAAAAAGAAAAAAAACAGCATTTTTTATTACACCCACATAGAATACTCGAATCGACTCAGATTTGTGTGTGTTCCATGCTCAAGTGACAAAATAAAAAAAATAAAAATCTGCATTTTTTTCGTAAATTCCATGCTTTTCCAGTGACCAGTCAAAATGACCCGCGAGGGATACTTTTTATATAACACCCACTTAAACTGCTCGAATTCACTGGAATTTTTTTCCGTGTATTCCCGGTTCAAGTGTGACAAAAGTAACACTCTCATACCATAACGATCAATGCTTGATTTTTTAAAAAATCTTTAAAAATGAGTTTCGGGTCAAAATGACCCGAGGGACGGATGAGGGTTTTAATCTGACTGCTTGAATGCATTCGCTTACTGGATCCTTGACTATAAACTGTACAGGAGTTAAAATGATCTGGGGCCGTATGTATAAAGCCGCTCAAAGTAAAAGTTTAGTCTTAAGTGTGTCAAAATTCTAAGAATGACGTAATTTTACTCTTATTCCTAGACTTAAGAATAAGAGTGATTCATAAAGGTTCCTAAGTGTTAAAAGAGGTCTCAGCTCCTAAATTATTTAAGAGAGCTGGAGAGGTCTCCTAACCTAGTTAAGAGTAATAAGATGGCAGCAAAGAGGAGACGACAAACACTTTCCAGCGAACATATATTGGGCTTATATGATAATATGGAGTTGATAAAACTATACAAACTTAGTTGTAAAGATCAAAACGTTTTTTTTTTTTTTTGTAACTGATAAAGTAAAAAATGTCAATGCTCTAACAGCAGAAATGAAAGTAGTAATGAATTTTTTTTCATATTGATGACTGACACACCATCATGACTATAGTATTAACAGTTAAATGTTATTGTCAGCTACATCATTTACAGTGGTGGATGTAACGAATTACAACTACTCACGTCGGGTACTTGTACTTTTTTGAGTATATTTTTAAAGCTGTACTTTTACTTGTACTTAAATACAAATTAAGCAAAATAATCTACTTCCTTACTTTTAAATCATAGTTCGCTACTGAGTACGCCCACAATTTTAATTGATATTCAAACCTTTGACGGCACTTCAGTAGCCAATTCGTAATTTATGGACTCAAAGTTTGGAGAAACAAACTACATGGTAGATTTATCATAAATATCTATATTTTGACACTGCTACTGAAATATCTGACACAGTTCCATTACTCATTTTCCACAGTATCTACCGAATATACACCGATACAAGCTGTGTCTCTCTCTCCTCTCCAACAGTGAGTTTGACACGCATCTGCCTCCAGTCGATAACAGAGTCTGAATATCCGCCAGATTGCAGATATCCTGCATAATTTTAATCATTCCCGCGCAAATGTGGCGAGCTCTTTATTGTAACTTGAGAACACAGTCATGTAATCGCAGAAAACTGGATGCGAGCTCTCAAATAGGCGTAACTTATACAAATGAACTGCTTGTGCGCAGACTGTGTGCAATCGGTGCAATCGCGTGCTTTTAAGGTAGAAATTATTTCTCTTTCTCCTGGATTAAACTTTGTCAAAAGTTATCAAAGTTATCAAATAGATCCACGCCTGACCGATGAAAAT
>NW_015632526.1:14417-15624 GCF_001515625.1 Sinocyclocheilus rhinocerous
ACTTTAATTTCTTTACAATGTAAGTTTATGCTAGAAATGTTTCGGAATGGGATATTTGTCTGATTTGTAAATGTAAATATCCTAGTGTGCCTAACTGCATCACTACATTGTACAGTCATTACAGGTCAAAGCCATCTGATGTTCCATTTATCTCAATAAATAACATATATGGCTCTTAAAACACCGTCTATAAAAATTCAGTGGTGTCATTTCAAATACCTCAAATTAATTGAGGTCATTGGTTTTATAATTGTATTACTGACTACTTGTCTTTTTTTGTAAATACAATTCAGTTTGAAATCAAAGTTGAAATCAAGCTTTCTTGTGCTGTAAGCTTTTGCAACAAAGTTACCCTATTTTAAAGACACAGATACACAGAATGAGCAAATGTTTAAGACTGAGATTTTTGTAATGGTAATTGATCAATATTTATATGCATGCAAGTAAAATTGTTTATCATTGTAACAAAGTTCGTAAGGGGAAGAAGGAAGTGACTCAGGTAGGCGGTTTGGAGACTCGTGGCTCTTTTATTTCTTTCTTTAAAGTTCAACAAAACACAAACGGGGCGCTTCCAGCGCGTTCTCACTCTGCCCAGGGCATAAACTCAGTTCAATCAGCTCTCCTCCTCCGGCTACGGGATCGCCACGAGTCCCAGTCCCTCTCTCTCTCTCTGTTCTCCAGTCTGCCCTTTTATCCGGTCTCTCCAGGCTAATTACTGCAATCAGACACAGGTGTTCATCATTTTGCACTTGACCTACTTACTCACCGCTCGTCTCCCGTCCCTCTCTCCCGCTGCAGACTTTGCTGAACCACGCCCCCCTCGCCACAATCATATATAGCGAACATGTCTTTTTAGAAGACTTGGATGAAACCACTCAAAGCTTGAAATAATAATTGCCTTGAAAAAATGGACAAAAAAAAATTGAGATATTAAAATATCTATATGGCAGTACACAGTATGTGGTAGTTTTGCCAATGGTATTGAAGATGATTGTTGAAAAATTAGTCATGAAATCAAAAATGGCCCTACTTACTTTTTAGTGCACATTACTAGTCTTGTGGTGAACAATTAAACCATGCAAGTCAATACACTGAGAAAAAGAATTGTCTGCCGTCGTAATCGTTAATCAAAAACTGAAAATGGGCTTCCGCTCTGGAATGGCGTTCTGGCTCTGATGACGGCTTCGGGAGAATCCTCTTGTTAAGT
>NW_015632526.1:16042-16147 GCF_001515625.1 Sinocyclocheilus rhinocerous
ATTCCGTTTCACTTGGAAATACATCACAACACTGACAACACTGAAAGCTTCCGGTTCACAGGTACTTTACTATTGATATTTTTCAAGGTATTGAAGTTAGAAATT
>NW_015632527.1:0-115 GCF_001515625.1 Sinocyclocheilus rhinocerous
ACGCATCTCGATGCATAGCCAATGATACGATACATTAAAGATACAGATGAAGCAGCTAGCGATGCGATACGATTCACCCGTTACGATGCAGTGCGATCCGATTTCGATTCCATCC
>NW_015632527.1:858-955 GCF_001515625.1 Sinocyclocheilus rhinocerous
GGTTTAAAATTCTACAAAAGACACATTTAATGTCCAAAAACAATTTTTTTGCCAAAATGTATATTTTACTCAGAATTATTGCGCTTCTATTCGATTG
>NW_015632528.1:0-163 GCF_001515625.1 Sinocyclocheilus rhinocerous
AATGACCTTTATTTTCCAAAAAATTTAATTTGTTTAATTTTCATTTCTTAAAAGATATATTAAATGAATGTTTTATGCCTTAAAACAAAATGTAAATACACAACACAGAATTTCTGAGCAAAAAAATCATAAGGCTATTGTAAGAATAAATGAAACTTGTTTT
>NW_015632528.1:1188-1335 GCF_001515625.1 Sinocyclocheilus rhinocerous
ACTTCAGTTCCTGCCGAGCGCGTTTTTTCAAGTGCAGGAATTTTATTGTTAATCGCCTCGGGTCCCGTCTTTCACCAGACCACCTTGATAATTTCACTGAATAAATAACGCATGGTCTGAGTAAGTAAAATGGGCATTGTTGCATTT
>NW_015632529.1:0-282 GCF_001515625.1 Sinocyclocheilus rhinocerous
CTGTAAATAAGGTTGCTATGACATCTACATTGTAGAGACCAGCGGGATTTCAAACAAAAAGTCCTAAAAATTATTGAAAATAATTAAACTCTCAGTAATAAAAAAGCAAAGGACAAATACAATAGAATAAAAAGATACCAATGAAACAAACTGTGCTTTAATGTTTTTTTTATGCAAGTCTCAAGCAGTTTACAGCCTACTACAGAAATTAATAATCAAATGTAAAATAAAATATAAGAATTAAACTTTTTTGTTTCTTATTAAAGCTACAAAAGTCCTTCA
>NW_015632529.1:460-586 GCF_001515625.1 Sinocyclocheilus rhinocerous
CGTATTTTCATTCTCAACTCTTTACGTTCATTTATTACATGACCGACGAAGGTATACATAAATAATAATCTCTAAGCGCCACATTTTGACACATTTTTGCGTGTATTTGACCGTTTAGGCGCGCAC
>NW_015632530.1:0-1455 GCF_001515625.1 Sinocyclocheilus rhinocerous
GGCGGAGTCGAGGGAGGGAGGAGCCATGGTGGAGAAGGCCTAAACGACACCCTGGGGACAACTGACGGAGACTGAGCCGATAGATGAGGAGCCCAGAATGGAGCAGAGCAGACGGAGAGCCAGGGTGACACTGAGGATCCGGAGGGCCAAGGCGGAGCTGAAGGCTCATGCGACCGAGGCGGAGGCGGGGCTCTGGAAGACCGCAACGGAGCCGGAGTGACTGAGGATGGAGGCGGAGCCGGAGGGAAGGAGGAGCCTGACAGAGCCAGAGGGACAGAGTGACGAGGCGAAGCTGGCGCTGACTGAGGGTGCGTTGAGGGACTGACAGGCACCAGCAGCGATGAGGCTGAGGAACTGGATGGTTTAAGAGGAGGCAGGAGAGGGAGGCTGGGTGGGAACACTGGAGGGCCGGAGCTGGGCAGAACCAGCGGAGAAACAGGAGAACTGAGTAATGCCTCCCCAAACCAATCTATTAAATCCAAAATGTAAAATAAAAAATTAAAACAGTCCATAAGTTCCTCATAGTACTTCCCAGAAACCGGCTGCAGCTCACACTCAGCTGCGGGAGTGTGGGCGGGGCTTCCCTCCAAGCCCTCGATCTCCACCAAAACTCCCTTGGGGACGGGCGATGTAGCCGGCTCACGCACCTGGTCAGACAATTCAAGAGGCTCAGGCTCCGGGGCGACGATAGGCTCAGTGGCGGTGATGCACGCTGGCTCACGTGTCGCGGCAGGCTCAGGCTGTCCGTCTGCGGTGGGCTCTGGCAATAGCTCCGTGCAGCAGGATGACGGCTGGCTGGTCTCTGGTTTGGGAGTGGGGCTGGAGATGTCCTCACCAGCGGGGCAGACAGAGAAGTATAGTCCATTGTTCTCCAGCACCCACTCCACACATGCGGCGAAGTTGTCCCGAGGACCGCTCCCGGAGAGGCGTGCCTTGGACCGCTCGCTGAGGCTTGAGATGTAAAACACACAAAGTGAGCGGTCTGGATAGTGTGTTAGGCACGCCAACTCCAAAAAATCTATGGTGTAAGTCTCTAGGGAGCGGTCCCTCTGCTCTAGGCATAACAGGGCAACATTAGGATTGTCCATAATAAAAAAACTGTAGTCGGTCCGTTCTTCTGTTACGGTTGGTGAGGAACACATGCACGAGGACGAAGGAGATATACAAAAAGGTATTTTAATTAGCACAGGAGACAGGCAAGTATACCAACATTACATAAACGAGAACGGACTCTGATTAAGGGAAAACTGAGAGTATTTGTAGGGGAGCAAACAAAAGAACTAATGAGTTAATTAATCAAACACAGGTGACCAGAATGACTAATTAAACCGACTGGGGAAAACTAGGTCACAACAGAAACTCAAAACACACAGACATGTAACAACAACAAGGAAATCACTCACTGATCTGGATTGAATAGCTTTTGTAACTTTAATAAAGATTAATCTTTAATTT
>NW_015632531.1:0-560 GCF_001515625.1 Sinocyclocheilus rhinocerous
TGCACCAAGAGCTTGTAACACTTCAAAGAGAAAGGAAAAATTGATGTATATATGTATGTATATGTATATATGTATGTGTGTGTATGTATGTATGTGTATATGTGTGTACATATATATATTCTATTAAAAAAAAAAAGGGAGACACATACAAAGGGTAAGTGGGCCGTGTGGGTGGGCCGGGTCCCTGGCCTGGGCTGCACTACACGTCTCACCTTTTTAATGCATCACAAATTAGCTGAGACATATACACATCTATACATTAAAAAACATATGTAAATAAATAAATAACAGACATCTGAGACAAGCGTGGCATGCAGGTAGTGGCCATGGATGGCTGGTGTTTTGGGGGATGGGGGGAGAGCTTTGGGCCCTGTTGCCCCGCAGCATCTTTCCAAGGCACTCCCGCTGTGGCGTGACATGGGCTTGGGATTAAGCTATGATATGTTGTTGCGACGGAGGGATCAGGTCCAAGGCACTCCCGCTGTGGCGTGACATGGGTTTGGGATTAAGCTATCATATGTTGTTGCGACGGAGGGATCAGGGACAACCCTAATAATTTA
>NW_015632532.1:0-863 GCF_001515625.1 Sinocyclocheilus rhinocerous
AATATAGAGCTGAGTATCATCAGCATAACAGTGAACGCTAACACCATGTCACCTGATGAAAGCGTGAAAAGTAAGGGTCCTAGTACTGAGCCTTGGGGTACTCCATACTGCACTTGTGATTGGTATGATACCTTTTCATTCACTGCCACGAATTGATGGCGGTCAGATAAGTAAGATTTGAACCATTCTTCATTCACTGCTACGAATTGATGGCGGTCTGATAAGTACGATTTGAACCATGCTAATGGACTTCCATTAATGCCAACAAAGTTTTCTAGTCTATGCAAAAGAATGTTGTGGTCAATAGTGTCAAACGCAGCGCTAAGATCCAATAGCACTAATAGAGAGATACAACCACAATCAGATGATAAGAGCAGGTCATTTGTAACTCTAATGAGAGCAGTCTCTGTACTATGATACGGTCTAAATCCTGACTGGAAATCCTCACAGATACCATTTTTCTCTAAGAAGGAACATAGTTGTGATGATACTACCTTTTCTAATATCTTTGACAGAAAAGGGAGATTCGAGATCGGTCTGTAATTAACTAGTTCTTTGGGGTCAAGTTGTGGTTTTTTGATGAGAGGCTTAATAACAGCCAGTTTGAAGGTTTTTGGGACATATCCTAATGACAATGACGAGTTAATAATATTCAGAAGAGGATCTATGACTTCTGGAAGCACCTCTTTTAGTAGTTTAGATGGAATAGTGTCTAACATACATGTTGTTGGTTTAGATGATTTAACAAGTTTATACAGTTCTTCATTTCCAATAGTAGAAAATGAGTGGAATTGTTCTTCAGGGGATCTAAAACGCACATCTGATGCGATACTGTGGCTGACGGCTGCATGGTTACAATTTTA
>NW_015632533.1:0-1466 GCF_001515625.1 Sinocyclocheilus rhinocerous
CTTATCGTTTGACCTGTTAAAATATATATATTTTTCCCCGATCCTGGTAAAATGTGCGACGTTTTTACATTTTTAGCGATGACTAAAACTAATGTAAATGTTTTGCTTTGCTTTATATCATATGCGATCGCCTAATTCATATATTTTCATTTAAAAGAAGATGATAATAACATTCGGACGATTGAATGTTGTGTTGGTGTACTTGTTTATCCTAAACTACAGTGGCCAAGTGACCAAGAGAGTACACGCAATATCTGAGCGAGAGCAGAGCCAATTCATAAAAGAACAATATGACTAAATAAATAAAAACAATAATAATATTCGGACGATTGGTTGTGTGTGTGTGTGTGTGTGTGTGTGTTTAAGCCGTAGGTTAAAGATAGTTTATTAGTTTAAGTATATGTGATTTTGAGCGGTGACAGAGAATTTAGGAATGTGTAGATTACAACTGTAACAAAAGACAATATTTACATCGTCACGGATCTGAAACGTATGGAAGCCCGTTTCCGCCACAGCTGAGAAAAAAATATAATTCTGTAAGTCATAATGAGAAACTTTCTCAAAATTATGACTTAGTATCTCGTTATATTGAGAAACTTTCTCGTAATAATGACTTAGTTTCTCGTAATAATGACTTAGTTTCTCGTTATATTGAGAAACTTTCTCGTAATAATGACTTAGTTTCTCGTAATAATGAGAAACTTTCTCATAATAATGACTTATTTTCTCATAATAATGACTTATTTTCTCATAATAATGACTTATTTTCTCATAATAATGACTTATTTTCTCATAATAATGACTTATTTTCTCATAATAATGACTTATTTTCTCATAATAATGACTTATTTTCTCATAATAATGACTTAGTTTCTCATAATAATGGCTTATTTTCTCATAATAATGACTTATTTTCTCATAATAATGAGAAACTTTCTCATAATAATGGCTTATTTTCTCATAATAATGACTTATTTTCTCATAATAATGAGAAACTTTCTCATAATAATGACTTATTTTCTCATAATAATGACTTAGTTTCTCATAATAATGATTTAGCCTAATCCACACACAAAAAAAAAAGACTTACTCGACGCATGCGCAACGCAAGAGTGACAGCACGCTAGCGACATCTGTTGGTCAAAGCCATGCAGGAACACCGCAAACATTGCTTTGTTCTGTAATCTAAAGTGTATATTCTATCATTTAATAACGATTTCAGATAGATTATCTGTATGTAGTCTTTTGTTAATTTGTAGCACTTACCAACAAGTTACTCTGCCAGACAATGATCATGGCTTCAGATATAGAAGAATATATTCCAACAAAAATCACACGCATTTTATGAAGAAATGAAAGCCATTACACATATAAACTTAATGAATAGATGTTCATTTCGATGATTTGTTAGTTTTATTCGCTGTCACTAATAATTATATACTAACAATTATGCATCACATGCATAA
>NW_015632534.1:0-459 GCF_001515625.1 Sinocyclocheilus rhinocerous
GCAGATTTGCCAAAATCAACAATGAATAAAGCCAGAAAAATATATGTTAGTCAGTTACATATATATATATAAATAATTTAAACATTTATGTAGGTGAAGGAGATGTCCTCTAAATTGTATCTTTGAAGAGACGAGAGCTCACTCAGTAACACTGCAATCTCATGTGGTAATAATTCACACATTATATGCATTTCATAGCCACATGGGACATTTTAAATCTATACAGGAACGGAGTTATAATATATTAAAAATCTGTAACGTTATAGATTTAAAATGTCCCACGTGGCTCATTACTTGGGCTCAAAGATGTATTTATCAGTGTTTGTAAGTAATTATAACCATGTAAAGTGACTATAACAAGTTTGATCTGCCAAAGATAAACGACAAGAGAAATAACGTTATAAATTAAATAGCAGCAGCAGCAAAACTTGATATAGGTTTGCATTCATTCCTCTCACA
>NW_015632535.1:0-616 GCF_001515625.1 Sinocyclocheilus rhinocerous
CATTATTTGCAGAAAATTCTCCCGATTAAAAAGATTTCCCAAATTCCCAAATTTACCGTAATCCGTTGATCTGAAGATATTCCTTATAGAGCTGTAACACATAAAACTAGACGGGTGCAAGTGAGGCACAGCAAAAAATAACAACTGTAGGGGAGAGCGGGGACAGTTACAACACTTTTTGTATTTCCTTCAGTTTCTCAGAGACTGTTTTTAGTGGAAAGCCAAAATTTTAATACATTAATCCCACATTTGTCAGAGACCCACCTACATTTCTCTAACATGCGTACATGTGATAATATATGTACAATTTATACTTAGACACATTCAACTGCTGCAACTGACCCCATAACAGGGGACAGTTGCAACATTCATTAAAATGTAATAAATTAATTTGTTAAATTGGCCGTATAAAGACAAGTAAAAGGAAAATTAACAACCACATTTTATACATTAATCATATGGCATTCTTATTTTATTATTTACTATTTACTTGTCTTTTTTAGTTAAAATAAATTCAATTCTGAGTGCACCTGATTCTTGGGTGGGGAGGGGGCGTGGTCCATGAGAAATAGTCCTGCCACCACAGCTGGAAAAAATCCTTGAGGAAACACCACAT
>NW_015632535.1:630-1113 GCF_001515625.1 Sinocyclocheilus rhinocerous
CACAGCTGGAAAAAAATCCTAGGAAACACAGAATGCATTTAATAAAATTAAGAAAAATGCATTTACAAAGGTTAAAAGAAAATGCCCCTGAAATCACTTTGAGTCAAATGTCAGCTCGTATTAGGAAGGCTAATTCTTGATCAGAATTTTTTATTATTGATTAGAAGGTGCTCCTACACTGCTCTTAAACTGGGTGTGTGACGGGTATAGATGTGGAATGGGGTTTGGCCGAGGAAAAATTTTCAGTCAAAATATTTTTTTTTCCTTTAACCCCATAATTTTCACACATCAGGGAGTCGCTATCAGTATGCGGGTATTGAAATCGCATTTGAATTAGCACTCGCTGTTCACTTTCGATTTCGCGATCACGCGCACTCTGTGTAAAGGGAGCACATCTTATCAACATGCCTAATAATTATGCACGCACTGTATTCTGATCATATTTTTTCCAAGCACATTTTACCAATTCCAAACCACATCAAT
>NW_015632535.1:1276-1401 GCF_001515625.1 Sinocyclocheilus rhinocerous
GGTTTTCTTTTACGGATGAAATGAGCCAAAAAAGAGATTTAACTCAGACTGAGAAGTCTGAGAAGTCGAAATCCCCTTGAAAAATATTAAAAACTAATGCAATACAGAAATTTCAAAGTTAAGGC
>NW_015632536.1:0-1294 GCF_001515625.1 Sinocyclocheilus rhinocerous
TGATTCATTCAGGAACGAAGTAAGTGATTAGGTGTGTTCGACTTGGAGAATGGTGGATATAGCTACTGTATATTATGCATCTATTGCTCACGCAGCCTCTCCAGGAGAAATCAAAATGCGCAACACTAAGAAACTCAGCATCCTGAGGTAAAAATTCAAAATGGAAAGTTTTTATATTTAAAATGCAGTTAGTTAGGCAACATCACACAACGTTTTCACCGTTACGACTGTTTAATAGTTATATAAACAGTTCAATAAGCAAATACAATAATATTAGGTCACTTACAATTTTAGGCAGAAATACAGCGCATCTCACAGCAACCAGCCGATTCATTGCTGAATGATTCCGTGTTTTGAACGAATCGGTTGAGTCAAAGTTCTATTAGCCCACGCATAAACATCTGATGAATCAGCCGTTTGAACGAATCGTTTGAATGAACGACTCAATGTCGGCGAGTTATTAACTACTTTTAGCCTTAAGATGTTTCGTAAATACGGGCCCTGATGAATTTGCCGTTTGAACGAATGAACGACTCAATGACTCACTCATTAAATGCTCACTACTGGCGTTTTAATTTCGCTGAAAAGTATCATTTCCACCATCATTTCTTGTTTGTATTCAAAAATATTTAAAAGAATCTCACAATATTATTTAATGCAGTTGTATTTTTCAGTGTAAATTATTTAATTTGATAACATATAGATAATCACATTATTATAATTGAATTTATAGATCAAATTTAAGAATTTGAAATGAAAGTATTTATGAGATTAGTGGCAAAATGCCCTCTATAAAGGTAAAAAAAATGTCCTTGGATTTTTTATGCTTTTAAAATTGTCCATTTTTTAACACCAGGTAAGAAGATGCCCATACCATGATAAAGAGTGAATTTGACGAGTTTGGGTACACTCGTATAGTTTTGAATGGGGAAAACTGCAACGCTTAATATGGCCGCTCAATCGCAGGAAGCTCCGCCTTCTGAATGAAAGAGCCAATCGGAAAAGACAGCACGTCACTGCAGCTGCAGTTAGAAGCGTCCCGGTTGCTATAGAAACAGTCAGCGTTCTGAGACGTGCGCTTAGGACTGCGCATGCGCACTGACTGATCTAGCCTGAAAAAATAAGCTATTTGAGCAAAAGAAACTACATTTATGACACATTTGTTGTCAGATTTCATTGGTGATTTCAAATATGAAATTTAAGCTTAGTGAACAGTTTGGGAGAAATTGATGATTCCCCATACACAGTGATAGGAGCTGCACTTGCATGCCCGAGAGGCGTTTCAAAGATGGCC
>NW_015632536.1:1304-1426 GCF_001515625.1 Sinocyclocheilus rhinocerous
CCGTGACGTCACCCGTAGATTTCCGAAGAGCGTTTTTGAAGCTCAAAAGTGGGCGGAGCGGCCGTCGCCATCTTGGCCCCGGATAATCGAAAATGGGCAAAGAGGCGGGAGCAGGTTGGTGA
>NW_015632537.1:0-152 GCF_001515625.1 Sinocyclocheilus rhinocerous
CAGAATCTCGGACCAAAATACAGTTACCTCCGTGTCTCCCCTCCGATTTGTTTCCGAGTTTCTCTCAGTGTTTTTGTTTCCGTTGTGTGCCCGTATGGATCCCCTCCTTCGCCTCGAATTCATCCCCCTCCCGCTGGAGCAGGGGGCAAATT
>NW_015632537.1:217-773 GCF_001515625.1 Sinocyclocheilus rhinocerous
CTGTGGCCCATCTCACCACCTATCCGGACAACGCACTCTGCGCGTTCTATGACACCAGCCTCAACACCGCGTGCAGAACGCCGTCGTCCGAAGATGGCCCTCGAGCTGAATTCGCCGCCCTTTGTGGAGTGGACACTGGCGAGAAATGGATCTCCATTCCCCGCCGGTTCCCAGGAGTATATCGCCAGTGCCACTCCCGACACAGAGCCCAGCCCACCATCTCCCCGATGCGCATGCCCGAGCCCACCGCTGGCGGAGAGCCAGAGCCCGCCGCGACCGACGAGCCATCGCTAGAGAGAGCGACAGAGCTGAGGATCGCCGCGGAGCCAGAGGCCGTGACGTCAGTCAAGGTGTGTGAGCCGGCAACAACGCTTGCCACGAGGGAGAAAGCCATGGACGGTGTGAGCGCGGAGAGGAGCTCCGCCCCCTGCACCGCGGCTGAGGGTGAGCTGAGTATGGCGGTGCGAAAGTGCCAAAAGGACAAGGAAAGGGTTCCAGCCCCTGAATTCAATTCAGAGCGCCCTCCAGTGCCTGCTCCTAGAAAGCACCCTCCAGT
>NW_015632538.1:0-555 GCF_001515625.1 Sinocyclocheilus rhinocerous
GTCATCGCTTGGATTACAGCGTCACGGCACGCGCCTTCTTTTTAAGCGTGAAGCGGAAATTTGGCAAATTACGCTGCAGCATTTATATTATTGCACTGGTTGGCTATTAACGGCGAGCAGACAGAGTGTCATTCAATGTATTGGAGAATACGGCGAACATAAAGAAACGAAGTTTGCTTGTCAGGTTTTCCTAACAAGCAACCATATTTATTAAAATAAGCCCAAAAAACCGCAACCCGCGACCTGGGATTTTTTCACGCAACTTTACAAAAAAAAAGCCCAAAATCGCGTATAATACGCGGATTTAGCAACTATGCTTATAATGAAATTGTGGTGTGCGTCATGGCAGGCGTGGCGTACTGGTGTGTTCACTGCGCAGACTCATTGGCATGATTGAGAGCAAACGTGAGAGGTCACGGGCCTACGGCAGGGTGTGGCCAAGTAAAAAAATAAACTCCAAAAAAATCGCTTGTTTTATTTAAATATAGCTAAACTCCAAAATAATCGCTTGTTTTATTTAAATATAGCTAAAATAGCTCCTTGTCGCAAAAAATA
>NW_015632539.1:0-197 GCF_001515625.1 Sinocyclocheilus rhinocerous
ACTCACCAGGAACACCAACAATCTCAGACACATTGGTCCACGCATTATTTTTTATTTATTTATGTCCCTGTATGCAAACAGAGACACGTCATAGATTATTGGGAAACCCGCCACAGCAATAATCAACCTCTCCTCCATTTTGCTTGGGAACTAATGTGGTCGGAACCAAAGTTTACAGGACTGCGTTCTCTGGAATC
>NW_015632539.1:398-545 GCF_001515625.1 Sinocyclocheilus rhinocerous
TGAAAATGAATGACTTCCGGCCACTTTGACGCTCTCGACGGCGGCGGTGTGAACGCACGGTTATAGGCTACACAGACAAAACCGTCGGAGATGCGTTTATGCTTTTTTTTCTATTTTACGCATTAGTAGTAAATCAAGACTTCGCAA
>NW_015632540.1:0-113 GCF_001515625.1 Sinocyclocheilus rhinocerous
TGGCCAGCGATGCTTATACGGCCTGTGGAGAAGCTGCCTCTGCCTACACGCTACGGCGTACGGACAAGACACGATTCTTGAACGCCCCCGTGTCCCAGACCGGCCTTTTCGGC
>NW_015632540.1:802-933 GCF_001515625.1 Sinocyclocheilus rhinocerous
TCCTCGCTGCCCCACTGCGGGTACGCCTGTAGTTCCGTTGGTGCCACTTGCGCGGCGTCTGGGAGCCTGGCTTGCGCTACCCAGCTCGTCTCGATGACTTCTTCGAACCGTCAGGCTCGGCTATGCGATTC
>NW_015632541.1:0-478 GCF_001515625.1 Sinocyclocheilus rhinocerous
CGTGATCCTCAGGTCTCCCTGACCATGAACCGAAGTAGCCCTCCGGGAACCGGAGGAACTAGAGCGGGGCATGGCAAGGGGGATACCCCCCCCGTTTAATGAGGAGGTATCTGGACCGCAACATCGTGATGGTCATGTTCCCGCAATGAGAACATGATTCATCCATGAGCGCTGCTTCAGCGTGCTGTAAGCCCAGGCACGAGATGCAGCGATCATGACCATCAGATGCAGCCAGGAAGCGACCACATCCAGAAACGCACGAGCGGGAAGCCATCTTTAAAAAGACGCCCGTCGCTCGTGGAGCTCTTTTAGTATTTGCTCTTTTAGAAGGAAAAAACACTCTTTTAGAGAGAGCGCTGAAGCGCCCAGGGGAGGTCGCGGCGGGACCGCAGAATGGAAGCTGCAGCTCGCCGAAGTTTCAGCAGCCTGGATTGCAACCCCCGCTGACACGCCGTAACACCAACGCCAGCTGTTTTTC
>NW_015632542.1:0-5171 GCF_001515625.1 Sinocyclocheilus rhinocerous
TTTAATATTTCACCCTCATTTCCTTTAATAAATCTATTTTACACTCGGTACAAAAAATAGCCCCTTTTAGGACCTTAAGGACAAAAATGTCCTCATTGAAACAATTTTTAATCCCAGGGCCATTTAACTATTAATTGATGCAGTATTTGCTAATAGGCTTTCATTCTGTTGGCAAGGCTTCAGAATTAAAATTTTGACTACTTTTTACTAGATGGTGCCATTTTTTCAAGTTTGGCATATAAAGCAAATACTCGCTTTATTCCCGTTTTCTGCTTATGCATATTATAGTCTATTATAGAGTCAATTGGATAAATTATGCAGCTATAATTGTGTGGGTATGTTGGTATGGATGTCAGAGTGTGGTTTGTATGTGTGTACTGAAAATTGTATGTGCGTAAATAGTTTGAAAGAAAGAAATTATACTATTCTGGAAATCAAAAATCCCACGCCATGTATACGAGTCACACCCTTGGCAGGGTCATAGGGCCATGTGAAAACTATGAATAAGGTCAAAGAAGGTTACTGAGCTTTGAAGATTTTTTTTTTATTCAAACACATCTTATTCCTTGATTGCACTTTTTCATTTGTTATTGTTTTTGTACAGAGATAAAAGGTGAGCTTGATTTTGATGTAGAAGTTCAGAAGCCCCTGAACACCTTGTTTTTGTTTTCACCACAAGAAAATGCTGATTGTTTAGTCTGGTAGATTTTAGACAAAGTCTGAGTTGACACAGGTGTTCTCACAGCCAAACCTATAAATATGTGATGCTTGAGGGCCTGGTCATTTCATAGCTTGCAAGATGAAGAGACGTTTCACAACAGAGGAAGCTCTGGAGCTAGTTGTGCCCACTGACAGTGAGCAACCGGGTGCATATGAAACTGAGGATGAAGAGTTGAGTTCAGAGGATGAAGTCGAGTTCGCGCTGGAGTCTGACCCCTCCGATAGCTCTTGTTCCTCTGATGACAGAACTGAGAGTGAGCAAACAGAGGAGATAGCACATCCTCAGTGGAATTCAAAAAATGGGCAGATTCTTTGGTCTTCCACTCAGACTGAGACACTGCGCTACTGTCCTGCCAAGGGTATGAGCCCGGGTCCCACACGCTACGCCACTGCCCGCATCACAACTATCCAGTCCTGCTTCGGCCTCTTCATCACCGAAAACATCATTCAGCTTCTTCTGGAAAATACCAATTTACAAAGGAGGCGTTCTGTGAAAGACTGAACTGATTTCGATTCCACTGACATCCAGGCATACATCGGGCTGCTGATTCTGGCCAGCGTATACAGGTCCAGAAATGAATCATCAAGCAGCCTGTGGGATGTGGAACGCGGACAGGCCATTTTCCAAGCCACCATGTCCCACCGTAAATTCAAGCTCCTAAGCTCCACCCTGAGGTTCGATGACAGGCTGACACGACCTGCACGTTACAGGCGCGACAAGCTGGCTGCATTTCGGACTATCTGGGAGAAGTAGACGCATCGCCTTCTTCTGCTGTTCAACCCAGGCCAGGATGTCTGTGTAGATGAGCAGCTCGTCCCTTTCAAAAACCAATGTGGATTTCACCAGTACATGCCCATCCAAGTATGGCATAAAGATTTGGGTCACCTGTAACGTCACAACATCCTATGCATGGAAGATGCAAATCTACATGGGGAAGTCTCCTGGAAGTCCTGCAGAGGTGAACCAAGGAAAACGATCGTTCTGGACATAATTGAGGGTCTCCAGGGGAACACAGTGACCTGCGACAATTTTTTCACCTCCTATGCACTGGCTGAGGAGCTTCTAAAGAGGAAGATGGCCCAAGTCGGTACAATTCGCAAGAACAAGCCAGAGCTTCCCCCACAGCTGCTGCAGACAAGGCAAAGAGCACTCCTGTCCTCCTGTCTTTGCTTTCACTAAGACGCACACAGCGGTGTCTTATGTACCCAAACGTGGGAAGAATGTGCTGCTCCTTAGCACCAAGCACCGAGAGCCGGCTGTGAGTGACACAGAGAAAAAGAAGCCAGTGATCATCACAGACTACAGCCGCTGCAAAGGAGGTGTCGACAACCTGGACAAGGTATGTGCCATTACGCATCTGTTACACACATTGATTCTTACTGCATAGTGCTTTTATTATTCAGTATTTCTAGCATTTATATAAACAATGTTATATTTTTGTGAATGATGAGAATAGTTTATTTTTATTTTTACTGCATAGTACTTTTATAAATCAGTATTTCTTAAGTTTATATACACAATGTTATATTTTTGTGAATGACGAGGAGAAGAATATTTTGTTTATTTTTTATTTTTTTTCTCGCAGGTTGTTGGCACCTATAGCTGTAGGAGAAGAACATGTCGGTGGTCAGTGGTTCTCTTCTATAACTTTGTGGATGTCTCTACCTACAACTCGTTTGTACTGGGGTCAGCGGTGGACCCCTCCTGGAACCAGGGCAAAACATTCAGACGAAGGCTGTTTTTGGAGGAACTGGAGAAAATGCTGGTAATGCCACATATGTCATGGAGACAGCGCATCCCCCGCCAACCATCTGCCTCCACCATGGTGGAGGATCAACAGCAGGGAGACCCAAACACCAAAAAGAGGAAGTTCTGCAAGTTCTGCACTGACAAAAAGAAAAAGGTTGCCTCCACCTGCAAGCATATCTGCAAAGACCACACATTCACATACTGCAGCTCCTGCTGTGAGTGAATTCCCTCTCGCTCACTTGTGCATATACCTACTATTTCTGTTCTGAGTGTTCTTGAGTTTTGAACAATAAATCTTGTTCTTGTTCAAAGTGATCTTGTATTTTTGTTTTATTTCTAGAGCAATATAAGATAATATTCTACTAAAAAGTAAAAACTTTAGTAGTAAGGGTAATAAGAGTAATAAAAACAATGTTTTGACACACATTTTTGTCCTTCAAGGACCTGAGTGGTAGTTTTTATTTAAATCTAACATTGCACAAAAAATAATAATGTATCAAAATCATTGTTACTGCTAATCATTGACATATCCAAGACCGTAATAATCAAAGAAAAAAAAAATCTGCTTAGCATTTAGTATATGGAAAATAATAATAATTATTATTATTGTAAAAAATAACAGTGGCATTGTGTAAAGAAACTGACATTTAAAAGGTTAAAATTCTGAAAATTAATGAATTTTTGGTAATTATGATTAGAACTGATGCTGGTCAAAAAAATCGAAGTCAGTAAAAGTAGAATTTTTTTTAAATTTATAATATTTTTTATGACAGTTTTTTGACACGGACATTTTTGTCCTTTATGGACCTGAGTGGTAGTTTTTTTTTTTATTTATCTGACACTGCATAAAAAATATGAATGCATCCAAATTAATATTGTTGTTAATCATTGACACATCCAATACTTTAATTATCAAAGAAAAAAAAATCTGCTTAGAATTCAGTATATGGAAAATAATAATAATGATTATTATTCTTTATAAAAAACAAGTGGCATTATGTAAAGAAACCAGCGTTTAAAGCGTTAAAATTCTGAAAATTAATGAATGTTTGGTAATTATGATTAGAACTGATGCTGATAAAAAAATCAAAGTAAGTGAAAGTGGAAAAAAATATTAATATATAATATTTCTATGACAGTTTTTTGACACAGACATTTTTGTCCTTTATAGACCTGAGTGGTAGTTTTTTTTAATTTTTATCTGACACTACATAAAAAATATGAATGCCTCAAAATGAATGGTGTTGTTCATCATTGACACATCCAAGACTGTAATAAACAAAGAAAAAAAATCTGCTTAGCATTTAGTATATGGAAAATAACTACTATTTTTCTTTTTTTCATAAAAAAATCACCTGTGGCATTATGTAAACAAACCAGCATTTAAAGGGTTACAATTCTGAAAATGAATGAATGTTTGGTAATTATGATTAGAACTGATGCTGGTAAAAAAAATCGACGTCAGTGAAAGTGGAAAAAAATATTAATATATAATATTTTTATGACCATTTTTGTCCACTATGGACCTATGTGTAACTTTATTTAATTGACGCACAAGGGTTAAAATATCCAAAAAACACTTGAATAAAATCCGTGTATCATTCGTTCATTCGTTTTTTGATTTAATATTGAAAGTTTTTTTTCCCAAAAAACGAATTTTTGTTTTTTGTTCAGGGGTAGAAAAATTAATAAACAGCTTGAATATTCGATTTCTAAAATTGGGTGGGAAGTAAACGCCCCTTTAAGGTAGGCTATAGCAAATTATTGTGCGGACCCCCTATCACTTTAAGAACCGCTGGTCTACACAGAAGAAAGCCCTGTCTAGACTCTGCCCCTGTACGAGTTGTGTCGAGCTATTCATTAGTCTGTTTGTTTGATGAAAAAAGATGAAATGTAGTTGCAATAAACGTGTTAAGATTCCATACACGTGCAGCAGCAGAGGACTATTATTCTGCTGTGTGATACTGCGGAAGAACTGATGACGGCACGGTTTGATCTTCGGCTGACCAATCAGCAGAAAGGGACGTTTAATTCCTGCCCAATTGTAGAAATCAAATATTCAAGGTGTTTATTCATTTTTCTACCCCTGAACGAAAAACGAAAATTTAAGCTGAATTCTTGTTTTTTTGGGGGGGGGTTTTTGTTGTTGAAAAAACGAAAAAGGAGCAATTGTTTCATTTTTCCACTTCCAACATTAAATCAAAAAACAAATGAACGAATGATACACGGATTGAATAAGGTTAGATATTTTTTTGACTTGTGTACTTACAGTATCCCAATGGTATCCATCAAAGTTTAAATTTATGACTAGAGATGACAGGATTTTTAAAAAAAAGAAAGAAAATAGTTTTTTTTTTTTTTTTAAATCCTGTCATCTCTAGACATGACCGGTCTGCAGTCTTGATATCAACCTTATACCTTCCGCAAATGAATAACAACTGAATAAGACGACGACAATACCAACATGTGTGTATTACTCATTACCACAATTGTTTTCTCTGCATACAGCAAAACCCCAAGAGATTTAAGCTCTCAGATAACTTTTGCAGAGATCTCGGACCTTAATTAGCTAGTCAGAGTAATGTCTTGTTCACAATAGGATGTGCATCTCCATAACCAACGATACGATACATTGACGATACATATGAAGTATCTAGCGATGCGATACGATTCACCCCTATTATGATGCAGTGCGATCCGA
>NW_015632543.1:0-873 GCF_001515625.1 Sinocyclocheilus rhinocerous
TGAAGGATCATGTGATACTGAAGACTGGAGTAATGATGCTGAAAAGTCAGGTTTGCATCCCTGGAATAAATTATTTGATATAACATATTCAAATAATAATCAGTTTTTTTTTAAATGTGATATTTTACAATATTATAATTTTTTTCTGTATTTCTGATCAAATAAATGCAGCTTTGGTGAGCATAAGAGACTTCTTTAAAAAACATCTTAATTATCCAGAACCTTTGACCAGTAGTGTATGCTAAATTAATATTGTGCACATATAATAAAATTGCAAAATTCATATTCTCATCAGAATTATTAATGCTACTATCACTGTTCTTACACATTCTGTTCCACAATGCAATCGCTAAGACTTGAGTCATGTTTTAGGGAGATCAAGGTAACTGTGGACCACCAGGACAAAAGGGACATAAGGTATGTCTTCTGTACTGACCTAAAATATTTATATTCTAATATACAGAATACATGATTAATAAATAGTTTTTATTGTATTTCACAGGGCACCGAAGGGCCTCCAGGGCCGAGGGGCCCCAGAGGAGAGCAGGCACAGTATAAATATTTACCATTTACATGACATTATATGCCACACTGAAGGTTTCAGCTGAATTAGTATACACTGTTTTTTATATTGTGGGATACTCATTCAGTTATTTTAGTATTTAATTTGATTCTGTAAACCTTTGGAGAAGTCTTTGTAAAGGTGACATAAAATTCTCTATGGTATTTATGTTCTGAATGATTTTTTCCATTACATTTTTTGACACAAAATAGCTCCAATAGCAAAAGAGATTTTTGACGAACTAACTAACTAAAATAAATAAAGTTGGGAAAATTTTGTAAGAGCCGCCAAAAATTATAGTCAAAAATAAT
>NW_015632544.1:0-1928 GCF_001515625.1 Sinocyclocheilus rhinocerous
TGATCAAAGCTGAATTTTCAGCATCATTACTCCAGTCTTCAGGGTTCCTTCAGAAATCATTTTAATGCTGCCTAATTATTATCAGTTATTATTTTTGATCAATTATTAATAATGGGTTTTATTATTGGTATAATGGTTCTCAGTTAAAGAACAGCATTTATTTGAAATATAAGTACTTCGTAATAAGTATAAATATCTTTACTGACACCAATTTAATGCAACCTTGTTGAAGAAAAATATTAATTTATATTTTTTAAATCTTACCCAAGACTGAATGGTATCACAATTTCCACAAAAATATGAAGCAGCACAACAGTTGCACTATTGAAGTCTTCTAGACGATACCAGAGCATTGTGACATATGGACTGATAATATAGGTATTTAACTTTAGTGATATTAAACTGTCCCTCGTAAAAATTCTTAAAAATTATTTATTATTTGCCATATACACCAGTAAAGACAAATTATAATGTAAAGAATGCCAGTCATTTATGGTGTGGTGCGGTGTGTTGCGGACAGGGTTTGGTGGGCCGCTCTGTGCTCAAAAGTCCAGGGCCACTTTTTGGCCCCAGTCCGCCCCTGCTACTGTGTATAGACCACCAGGGCCGTATACAGATTTCCTAAAAGAATTGGCAGATTTCCTCTCGGACCTATTGGTTACTGTTGATAAAGCGCTAATTGTCGGAGATTTTAACATTCACGTTGATAATACAAATGATGCATTAGGACTTGTGTTTGCTGACCTAATAAACTCTTTTGGAGTCAAGCAAAACATACCCACTCATCGTATTAATTATACACTAGATTTAATTATATCGCATTGAATTGATCTTAATGATATAGATATAGTACCTCAAAGTGATGATGTTACTGGCCATTTCCTTGTATCGTGCATGCTGCGTATTACTGATATTAAAGGTGCTGTATGTAAGTTTTTGACTCTACTAAAGCATAAAAATACCATAATATGTTTGCAGATATTTAAGAAACATGCTATGTTAACATACTTGTTTATCTGAAAAACAATGCTACAGTCAGTTATTCTTTGAAAATGTGCGTTCCTGGCCGGAATGTCGGTCTCTGTTTTGGTTTGTGAAACCCGCCCACTGCCAGTTTACCCAATTGTATTTCGGGACCCCGGGTTGCCAGTTGGCGGAAAACACAACGTATTTCATTTTTTCGGGACCCCGGGTTGCAAGTTGGCGGAAAACACAACGTATTTCATTTCATTCATCGTCAAGTGCGCTCTTTCCTGTTAGTGTCGTCAACCTGGCAACCTGAGTGTGCGTCAAGTCTGAGGAGGATGGGCCGGGTGAAAAAAACCCTCTCCAATATTTTGAATTTGGACTGCAATACCTAGTTCAACCACTCGGTGTCAATCCTATATACAGCACCTTTAACTACATGGCTCCGCGTTATCGTCCAGGAAGAACTATTGTTCCAGCCACCAAAGACAGATTCACAAATAACCTGCCTGATTTATCTCAACTGCTCTGTGTACCCATAAATACACATGAACTAGACGAAATGACTAGCAACATGGGCACTATCTTCTCTAATACATTAGAAGCTGTTGCCCCCATCAAATTGAAAAAGGTTAGAGAAAAACGTACTGCGCCATGGTACAACAGTAATACCCATTCTCTCAAGAAAAAAAACTCGTAGTCTTGAGCGCAAATGGAGAAAAACTAACTTGGACGTTTTTAGAATTGCGTGGAAAAACAGTATGCACAGCTATAGACAGGCTCTAAAAGCTGTGAGGTGTTGCAGTTTCCCGTTCCAGTGGGAGGAAGGTATGTGACAGATTTCCACTGCTTTGTGGGCAGATTGGGGTAGGTGCAGCTACTTTACCAAGACGACTAGCGTGCCATCGAGTACCATACTCCAGGAGATAAGATGCCCTGCCTATCTGACGAGTAACCAACAA
>NW_015632545.1:0-190 GCF_001515625.1 Sinocyclocheilus rhinocerous
ATAGGTCTAACTCAATCTGACCTAATGACATCATTATCACATGCAGTGTTTCCCATTCATTAACTAGACTGTGGCGGCCCGTCTAATCTGTCCCGCCACAGTTTCATAATAAACCGAAGATATATTTATAATTATAACATAAAAGTTCTTTAACGTTGTGTTTCACGCCATTGCTTTGGCAAGTATAGGT
>NW_015632545.1:272-1705 GCF_001515625.1 Sinocyclocheilus rhinocerous
GTTTGCGCTGCTTGTTTCAAAGTGAAGCGCGCACATTGCGCAGCGCACGCGATCGGCTTGTGATCCGGTGTTTTCCGCGTCTCAGAGCGGCTCCGTTCACAGTGAATGCAGTGAATTCCGTTATTGAATGTGCTGTGAGTTTAGCGCGTTTGGGAACGCAACGGCCACCAGTTATGCATAATTTGCACATTTGCATAATTTTCAACATTTTAATGGGCAAATGTTTACAGTATTTCATTCATATAAAGCTCCCTGATGCACCAAAATTATACACAATATTAGAATGTTTAAAGGATTGAACTCGAAAATCGCGGGAGCGAAACACATGTTGCGGGAGCAGGCGGCAATGGTCAGAGATTCAGCAGGAGCGGGATTAAGAAAACAGCTGAATCCCGGACATTTTGGGCAATTAAGAAATCCCGGCCGGACACATTTTTATAGGTCCAAAAAGAGCACATGTCCGGGGAAAAAAAAGGACGTATGGTCACCCTAGCTTTAGGCATTTTAATTTAAGAATGTTTAGCTTAGCTAGCTAACGGTATCTACCTGCTGCCATCAGAGCAAGTGTAATTACTGCATTCAGCGCTCCTCGGATGCTCTCATTTCTCTTTCCGACTTGCTTTCGTGAATTTTCTCATTCGAGAAATGATTTTTCACGTGCGGTGCCGGTGATCCTTACGTCCGTTTCGGAGAACAAATATTTCAGTCGATCGCTCAAGCATTTAAGTGACACCGAAATGAGGCACCGAAATCTGCGTTCTGATTCGGTTCTAGTACATACCGGTTAAGCACCGGGTTTCGGTACCCAACCCTACCACCCAGGGGTTTTTGTGCACTAACTTTGACAACTTTTATCTGCACGAGAGGGTAAAATGGTATGCATCGGCTAACTTTGTCCGTCTCATCATTGCACGAACATGAATTAACAAGCTGTTACGCTGCCGCTGGGACTGATGAAGTGGAGAAAGTAACAGCAGTTATCAAATGACTAAATTATGATATTTGCTCAGGTGGGTGCTGGGGTCTTATCTATCAGATTGCAACGTATATCCTAGGGCTGTGTATTGGCAAGAATCTGACGATACGATATGTATCATGATACAGGGGTTGCGATACGATATGTTGCGATACATTGCGATACTGTAAGCAAGGCGATATATTGGGATATTTCTTATTTTAGGAATAGGATATATTTTTAGGAAAGCTGTCATAAAGAACACACCACTATATGCAAACCTTAGCAATAAATAAATAAATAAAATAAATAAATAAAAATTATTTAACCAGAACACAGTGGGATCTGCATTTGCAATAATCAGTCCCTGTAACATTCAAAGTTATTGAACCACTTTTTGTAAAGTACGAGTAAAGTGCTCTGATTGATCGGCTACTGATTAGGGTTGTGACGGTGAGGAAATTTTCCCACCGGTTAA
>NW_015632546.1:0-504 GCF_001515625.1 Sinocyclocheilus rhinocerous
TAAGGCATTCTTTTTCTTCATTCGTTTCAGCGACAAAAAGTAATGGCATAGTTCCTTTTGAAATATGTAGAAATTTGGAAGAATTTTCAGGAATCTGTTCTTATGCAAAAATAACTTCCCAAGAATAATAATAGTGTTAATTGCTAAATCATGTGTTTCATCTTTCAAAAATAAACCGAATAATACATTTTCTTTTGTTAAAACATGTAAATTTTCAAATTTAGGAAATAACCAGTAATGTATATCTTCCCAAAAGGCACAGGGAAATTTACAATCATAAAAAGTATTGCATATCTTCCCAAAAGGCACAGGCAAATTTACAATCATAAAAAAGATGTTCTGTAGTTTCAATTTGATCATCACAAAAGGAACAGTTGTTAACGTCAAGACCAAATCGACGTCTCAAAAATTCTCTAGAAGGATATACTCCATTAAGAATTTTAAAATGGACTTCCTTCACTTTTGGTGCAACTGGAAATTTCAAATATTTTGTTCTTAAAATTT
>NW_015632547.1:0-498 GCF_001515625.1 Sinocyclocheilus rhinocerous
TTACATCATTTTAACTGTGCATGCCCAAGCCCATGCCAGTAAAAACAAAACAAACAAAAAAAAAAACAGCCCAAAGTAGCGCAATTACCATATCCCAAATATAAAAATGTAATTTCCATCCCTAAAATACATATTTTACACTCACTGTTATGCACATTTATCATAAACACAGCTCAAATGCTTCCTACTAGTGTGGCCCAAAACATTTAGCACAGTTTTATTACAGGTAGAATGCAAAATGTTTCAGTACAAGCATTTCAACCAAATGTAATTTATGCAATATTTCAAACCTTTATCCAACTGTGGAAAATCAACCCATGGCAACAGTTTAAAAGCAGCCCAATTTCGTGGAAAAAAACAACAACAACCCTGCATCCAACACGAGCTGCAGAAGTCAGATTTGACCGATCATGGGTCAAACGTAAGGAGAGATAGCTGACAAGATGTTGGAGGATTTGCTCCTCAACAGATCCCGAGCTCAATGACAAATATCTTTTA
>NW_015632548.1:0-1119 GCF_001515625.1 Sinocyclocheilus rhinocerous
GAGTAAGATTACTCGCATTAGTTGTTATTGCGTTATTGTGATGTAACTTGTACACATTTTACTCGTTAGATTTTTCTAAAATATAACTCCTGACTACATATATGAAATCAAGTGAAACATTTTGAAATGTGTGATTTCATTGCATCTAAATGTCTTACAACGCCAGGATGTTTTTTTTTTTGATGTTCTATAACATATAAAACCACAAGATATAAAAGTAGTATGAGTGTTTACAACACATGGGGCCGGTTGCATAAACTGTTTAGACTAGTCTTAAAAAGTTATTTTATTTTTATAAATTTGTTTTCATATAGACTGGTCATATCTGTTTAAAGTCAGTTACAAAAATGTAGATTGGTCCAATTTTAATCAGAAAAGTGAGACTAATTATATCTTGGCCAACTGCTAGTTGGTCAAACTAGTTCTTAAGACACAGTCTTAACATAGTATCTATGTTAACTATGTGAATAAATGTTCTGTATGTGTTTTATGGCCTTATTTCAGTGACTTAAAAAAATTAGTTTTTCACTAACCACGCATAAACATTGTTCCTCAAAACCCACTCAGACACCAGAGGGTTAATAGTAGTACACAGAAAGCAGTTTTCTCTCTAGTCAACAGTCTAGTCAATGCTTAGTTCACCAGTTCAGTGTACTGGTGACACGAGAACTATACTAAGGAAACAGTTCAGACTTGGACATGTCTGCTAAAAACCAATGAGGTGCTGATAATATGAACAATGGTGAACCAAGGTCTTAAATGAGTAAATTTCTTCATGGTTTCTCTAAAAAGGTGAGTTGATTAGGACAGTGGACAGTGTGCGCTGTGATTGAGATACTGCATGTTGACAATAATTTATGGCTCATAAAAAGCTGCCTCAGCTTCATTGTCATCAGTGGATCAGTTGCATTTGTTCCAAGATGAGAATGTCAGAAATGAGAAGCAGAGCCATTGAAAGTGATCTGATGATACATGACTTGTTTTGTTTGACTTCAACCCACATTTCATTTCACAATTCATTTTTTTTCATTGAGAGTCCAGTTGTGATTAACTGCAGAGTGTCAAATGTGGGGTTTTTCACTGTTGTGTTTGTTTATTGTTTGTCCTCAGGTGGTAGAA
>NW_015632549.1:0-378 GCF_001515625.1 Sinocyclocheilus rhinocerous
GGGCGCCGCAGCAAAAAAAATGGCTGCCCACTGCTCCGGGTGTGTATTCATAGTGTGTGTGTGTGTGTGTGTTCACTGCTTTGTGTGTGCACTTTGGATGGGATAAATGCAGAGCACTAATTCCTAGTATGGGTCACCATACTTGGCCACATGTCACTCACTTTAAAACCTGTTTTTGCAAAGGAAACTCACAAAGACACTTTTAGATGCAAAAAAGGGACAATTTTACTCCCTTCGGGTAATATTTAAAACATATATAAATGTTATTTATGAAGAATTACAACCATATTTTGTGGTTCAAAGGGTTTTCTATACAATAACACAATTTTTTCCCATTTCCTCCATTGTATGTGTGTAGGGTAAACATTTGAATTTGGG
>NW_015632550.1:0-208 GCF_001515625.1 Sinocyclocheilus rhinocerous
CTTAGTAGATTCTATGGTGTTACATATTTTTTTAAGTAAAGAATGCTGGTTTAACTCAATTTATTATATTTGTTATATAAATTAGCTTAAATGTTAAAGGGGTCATATGATGCTGCTAAAAAGAACATTAGTTTGTGTATTTGGTGTAATGAAATGTGTTTATGCGGTTTAAAGTTAAAAAAACACATTATTTTCCACATACTGTACA
>NW_015632550.1:671-14647 GCF_001515625.1 Sinocyclocheilus rhinocerous
TTAAGAAGTGTTGCAAAGGGTGAAAAATCAAGGAAGTGACATGTTGGAAGTGAACATCCATTTGTCGATTTGTCACATTTTGGTGTACATTCATGATGTGTGGTTTCAGGCTTCACCGTTGCTTTGCAGCCTGTCAAAAAATAAACTGAAATGCTTTATTTTGTGTGATTTGCGTGTTTAATTTATTTAAGATATTGACTGTACTGGAGCAGTGCAGTAAGCAGACCAATAGGCTGAAGATCCTAAAATAAGTTAAAATGTTAAGTTGGTTTAGCTCAATTTATTTTTTTTATTCAAATGTTAAGTAAACACAACTTGCAATTACTTAGTAGATATTTAGCAATTACTTAGTAGATCTATTGTGTTAATTTTTTTTTAAGTAAAGAATGTTGGTTTAACTCAATTATATTTTTTTATATAAATGAGCTTAAATGTTAAGTTAACACAACTTGAAATTACTTAGTAGATGATGTTGCATGTTTTAAGTAAAGAATGTTGAGTGAACTCAAATATTTAAGTTCATATAACAAAGATTATCTTGTTTATTTTAAGTAAAATTGTTCCAAGTTGGGTTTACTTAAAAAGTGTGATGCAAAAATGGTGCATACATATTTTAAGTAAATCCAACACATCATTTTTACCAGTGTTCATATGGGTATGAGTCATATGGGCGGCAACTGGATTATGTCATAAATCTGGTTGGAAATAGCATCCATATGAAGGTGAAGGTAACTGAGGATGAGTGTGTTTCATTTTAATTCCTTAGCACAGGTGTAGTTTCTGCTGAATTAAATTACTTTTCAGCTCCATCTGAAGATGTTCCTCCACTGCTTTATATACATTCTGCTGAGCTAATGATGTTAAATAAGTTAGATGTGAAAGGTTTTAAAATCATTATGAGACCCTGCTCTCACGTTCATAAGAAACCCACAAAAACATTTACATAGCTATCTAAATAGGGACGTTCCATAGACTTCTGATATTTTTATACACAGCTAGTTATAAATACTATAACCTAATCCAAACAGAAAACTTACTGTATTTTTATATATTGTTTTTACAAATTAGGGTATTGCTGGGTGCCACCAAAAGGAAGTTTAATCAGATATAGCTCACTAATATGTACAAATTTTCCCCCCAAACATGATTAACTATAGCTACATATACCAATGTTAATACAAACAGACTATATATAAGTCAGAATAATATTTTATGTTCTTTATTGAACATGTTGATACATCTCAAGTGTCCCAAAAAAATTAGTACTACAGAACACCCTTTTTCGTGTAGCAGTCATACAGTTCCAGATGAATAAGCAGCACCAAAATTGTAATATGTCATTATATGTTTTTGCATTATTAAATGTCTCTTGCTGGCAATGCAGACAGTTCTATAGTAAATCAAGTAAATTCTGCAATTAATAAACCATAAGTCATTAAAACAAATAGAATTAATGCAATCTGTGGAAAGAACTCTGTGGTTAGAGTTTTTCTATATACCACTTAATCATCATCATCATCACCATAATGGTCTTCATCACTACTATCATCATCAATATCATTGTCGTCGTCATCATCATCATCCTCAGTGTTGACCTTTCCAGAGAGAACATCCTCAATCCAGTCCTCCAGCTCCTCAGCTGACGGTAGAGCTTCATCATTAGGCATGTTCAGCCACACACTGTCAGCCTGGTCAACACACACACACACACAGTTAAGTAAGTAAGATGATAAGAATACACAATATGTAGGCTTTGTACCTTATTTTGCATCATGAATGTAAGCTGTTTTCTGTGAACGTGTGAGACTTCTGATTCAGGTAAATAACTAAAGAGTAACAAAGTACTGTAAACTAAAACTATTTGTGCTACAAACCAGTTTATGATTATCATAATACTTTAACATGTTAAAAAATACAAGTTTTCAATATCAAGCAGCATAACAGACTATTTTTCATATAAAATAACAAACAGTAACCAGGGTCCAGTTGTGTAAACATAGCCACTTTGTTTAGACTGTAACTTAAGAACTAGTTTAATCAACTAGCAGTAAGCCAAGTCTTAAACAGTCTTACGTTTCAAATTTAAATTAGACTTTTTTTATTTAACTTACTTTAAAAATAGATGATTCACTTACAAGACTAGTCTAAGCAATTTATGCAGCCGGCCACTGGTCTTACGTTAAAAATCAGGCGGATTTGTTTATTTGCCGAGTGTGTACTTACTAATTAATGAATTAATTTATTTATTTATTAATCACAAAGCATATGCTTTTCAAATGTGTGCAGCAATGTTATTCTGTATATTATTTGATTGTTAAAGTAAAATAGTATTTCAGCAGTCGTTAGGCTTGTAAAATGTGTGATTAAATATTTTATTATGCTGTAGATCATGAATATGTTATGTGAAGCTTTCTCTTAAAAGGGAATGATGTGTCATACATTGCAATGTAGGATAAAGAGACGTTTTTAAATGAAAGTGTTTGGTAACACTTTATTTCGATAGTCCACTTTAGACATTCTATTAACAGTAAGTAAATTTGCAACTACATGTCAACTAGCAGTTAGTAGAGTATTAGTAGACTGTCTGCTTAATATCTTCTAACACTTTCTTTGTCAACATTCTACTAACCCTAAACCTACCCTAACAGTCTACTCTGAGAATTAGTTGACATGTAGTTGACATGTAGTTACAAAGTTACGTATAGTTAATAGTAGATGCAAATAAATGAGAATTAGTTGACATGTAGTTACAAAGTTACTTATAGTTAGTAGAATGTCTAAAGTGGACTATCGAAATAAAGTGTAACCAAGTGTTTTAACAAAGTGATGAAGGCGAAGACAGAAAGAATAGAATAACATCATAACCAAAGTTACTTACATCAGTCACATTCACCACACCAATCTGGGGTCTGAAAAGGTCCACCTTAAAGGTTTTCTCCCAGTATGTAGTTAACTGCAGACAAATAAACCATTACAACATTGTCACAATGTTTCAATTCACGCAGAGAAACACTGTGTAGAAATGGATGGAATATTGTCTCACCAGAGGAAATTCATCAGGATCAATCCAAACTATGCTGAGATCTGGGTTTTTAGTATTGTCCCTTGCAACCTCCTTTAGAATTTCCAGGAATTCATAACCATCTATGAAATTAAAAAGAGATAAGCACAAATAAAATGTTAAATGCTATTAAGTGCTACTAGACTACTAAGTCTTGGTGATGGCAGTAAGAAATTGTCAGCTTGTTGTTCTCTGTTGTAAGGAATTGAAAACCTGGATCCTCCTCCTCAGCAAAGGCAACAATGTGGATTCCGTCCATGTCATCCTCCTGTTAATTGAGCAGAGACAGATCACTTCAAGCAAAGAACCAGTAGCCATTTAATTGACAGTTAACATAGGCCTACAGATACTTCCACAATCCAGTCTTGCTCACCCAAGTCTCAAACATGTCCTCGGCACGAAGCTTTCTCAGAGTGGGCCTGAGTGAGGATCAAACACTGTGATTTAAGAATGAAAATTCATATTTTAGATGATCTTTGGCAATGGCAAAGTTCTGAGGATGCCACTGATATCACCTTCTGTGTTGATTGACAAAATCCACTATCTCCTCCTCTGTGTTGGGTTTGCCAGGAATGGTGACAGGCTCGTCCATGAAGGGCTCATAGAAATCGATTTCATTCATTTTTAGAGTCAGTTGTTTAGCCACCTGCAGCATGAAACAGTTACAAATGAAGACAATACATAATCATTTTCCTTAAAGATGGAGGACACATAAGTATCCTCTCACTCTTGTGGTTATAAATACACATTCTTCTATACCAGAATAACACATCTCATGGTTTTATTCTTGTTATTGTAAAGGAATGTACTGTACGCACCCCTTTGTCAAAAGTGGCAAAAAACTTCACATATGGTTGGAACTTCTCTGCGGTCACCTGAAAGGCCTTATAATCTGAGAAATAAAAAGAAAGTATGAAAAAAAAAACAATCACAAATCTAAAAAACTGTAATAACATGGTAAACGGTGGCAGTGCTGAAGTTCCACGCAGCTTCTGCTCTCACAACATAACCAGAGGTCAGAGCAAAGCCTTCCCAGCTGAAATGGGTTTTTTAATAAAAGCTGTATAGCAGTCATGTAAAGTGACTGTGCCTTTTTGGGGAATGGCTCTATAACTGTGTTAATCTCTTTGACCAATTAGGCAGCATTTAATAGTCTGTGGGGTTATCATAGCACCTAGTTAACCTTCTGGTGTTTTTCGCGTAGTGGTCAAAATATGACCAAATGTTTTTCCCCCAATGAAATTAATGTACTATAGTTTAGATTGATAATGTTTTTATTTTAATATTTTGCATTTTGGGGGGATTTTATGGTAATAAATATTTTTTATGGAATAGTAATCCATTTATTACCTGTTAACCACTTTTTTAGCATAGACCTGAAAATGAAATTTCCCTCTTCAACTGTCATTAATCTTGAATGCTTTGGAGCACAGACTCAAGTCTGGTCTCTTTTTAAAGAAGACACTTGGAAGACACTTTTAGTGACAAAAGCTATAGAAGTTTATGTTTATTATTATGAAAAATGCACAAAAATACTATTTTTAAATTTTGTTTGAAATATATGTTTTCCAAAACATATTTCACTCTAAAACTGCAAGAAAATCAAAGCCATAAATCTAAATGAGTAGTGTTCCAAATTTGAGGTTGATATCTTAAAAAAATAGCTTTCAGTAAGATATTGTTTGGGCGCAGTACCAAATGTTGGGAGGTTTTTGTGTCCCTAAGCTACACCCTCAATGTGCCACACCCCTCTAGCCTGTTCATTTCCCAGTTAGCCCCAAGCTCCACCCACCCAATCTCAAGCCAATCGGGACTTTCTCACAGGCTTTATTAGCTGCACCTGTGCTCACAGCTTGCCCTTTGTTGCATACAGCTGTACTGTGCAGAGGACTGAGTTTTACTCCTTTCATTCTGTTTTTCCTGCGTATGCGTAATTGACCATGTAAGTGCCTTTGTTTGATATTTAAAATTTATTTCGTATGACTTAAGTTTGGCCTAAATGTGTTTATTTTATTTAGGCATGTGCTTTAGTTATTTAAAGGGGTGGTTGACTGCTTTTTTTTACTTGGCTTGATTGTGTTTATGGGGTGCAGTGTAGCATGTCTTCATGCTTAAAGAGTTGGAATCGCAATCAACCACACCTTTAAATGTGCATTTGATGAACTTATAGTACGAGTAGATAGTCTCATGTATTGTTTAGATTACATTATTGCCTGTGAATTCAATGTAACATTGTAGTTGCCTTGTGCCTGAATTGGCATTGTTTATTGGGAAACTAAAACTCTGTATTTCTCTGTTCCCTTGTAGAAATCACTCGCATACACGCACTCATAAGACACTACTTGACTCTCACATCTGTACACAATACCTGCTTGGATGTGTAATAAAATCTCCTATACCTGATTTGACTAGACTGGGCCTGTTCTTACCGACAGTCCCGCTGGCTTCAAGCTAGCAACCTAAGCATTCCTGCTTCCTTTTTTTTCACCAAACTTTTCCACTAGATAAAATTCACTCCCTATTAATTTCCAATGCAGTAATATTTGACCATGAACGATACAAGTGACTTTTTTTTTTTCCAGGACCATTTAACCTTTTCAAGAGAATTCCAAGATTTATTTATTTTTTTTAAGAAAAGGGTTAACAAAGCTGTGGTCATAATTCATGTCAAAGACACACTACCAAAGGCACAGATAATCAACAGAGAACTTATAATCATAACACATAATTTAATATAATTTGTTAAGTTCCTAAACTCAGGTCTGCTGAATGATATTAAAGCTTACTGTACTCGTATCATGTGAACTTCTTCAAAATTTCAACTTATGGATGATTTCATTACATTTCCTCTACTGTTCGCTGATTCTCACTACTGTAGGTATCATGGTAGATCACATTTTGGTCTAAGTTTAAGATGGACTTTGAGTTGGTTTTTCACTATTTCCCTGTTCCGTATCCTTCGTTTGCTTTTGTTACAATGGTTGTTCGATTAATTCACCACACCTGTTTCTCATTGCTTTCATTGGTTTGTGTTGGTGTATATTTAACCTGTTTGTCTTTGTTCCATCTTTTTGCTGGTGGTTCTGTTCATGTGTTTTAATATTTGAGAATCCTGACTAACTTGAAATTGTTTGAATAAATTGAGACTGCTGCATTTAGCTAGATCCTGCTTTTTTTATCCCTTCTACAACCATGACGTCACTGAAAGATGGAACCCTACATATGGATCTAGCAGCTCCTAGACCTTGCTCATCTCACTTGTAATGACGACGACAGACTCCGTGTGCAGGGGCAGGAATCAGCACTCGGATAAAGGCATGCCTGTCCAGAAATGCTCCTCAAGGGACGTTTGTGGAATATGTGGATCCCCTTCGCCATCGGCGAGAGAAAGGAGGATCTTTACTCACCCACAGTCCAGCCCACCCAGCAAATCATCAAGCCCTCCTTGGAAATTGAACCAGAGCCCACCGCAGACCCAGAGCCAGAACTGATGACCGCTACGGACCATGTGCCAGAGCTTAAGCCCTCTATGAAGCCAAAGCCTGCATTCATCCCAGGGGAAAAAGTCTATCCTCTCAGGATACCTGAATTTAGTGTTAAAAATACCCTTGGCACATCGTTTTTCCATTTTTGTAGCATAAACACTAGGGTTGGGCCGATAGACGATGCCATCGCCGATGGCTGACAGACATCACGATGTTGAGTACATCACGATGTTTCACTGTAGACATCGCCCAACCCTAATAAACACCATTAAACCGATGCGAGTTTCGGATCTTCCAATGTTTCTCTAAGGCGCTGAAACCTAAAGATGTCCGAGTTCCGCTCCCCGTGCAACTGATACTCGACTGCCATTGGCTCATCTGCGTTCGAGGGGAGGGGCTTACCGATAGGTCAATTGCGTGGTTTGCATGGTGCCTAAACATACTACTGCTTAGAGCATAGCAGCAAAATCATAATTTTACAAGCAGAGTTTATTGGGAAGCAAACTCACGTTCAGAGTCTTCACCCTTAAAGTAGCCGATTAGGCGTATGTCTTCATCCATTCGTTCAAAGGCACGTTGTTCCATTGGGTTACTGATCAACTCCACTGGGTCCTCCAGCAGCTGAAGAATGATGTGAAACACACAGCACTGAAAATTAACTGGAAAATTAAGTCAAAAATATTATTTATATAAGAAATATATAATATCAATGAAATAAAAAATGTAAATGTATTTAATATTGCTTAATCAACTTAATACATTAATTTATACCACCAAAACTACTTTAAAGAGTCATTTCTACATATTTACCCTATATAAAGTAACAATTGCAGGTTACCACTTTTGCAGTGAGAGCTATATTAGCAGATCCATGATTTCAAAAGTTGTTTAAACAGTAAAACATATATATATATAAAAAAAAAAAAACAGCCACAGTATATGCACAAAGTTGTTTATCCTAAACTTTGTACTATTTAAAATTATATTTTTGCAAAAAGTAACTATAAAATACAATAATAGTGATCGAAAACAGGAATCTTATTATACATTTGTGATGTTATTGAAGAAGTATAATCGTATATGCTCTGCTAAGAAATCACAAAAACAGCTGCAGACAGAGACCCGACACTTATCTAGCTCAGCAAATTTTGCTCACATCAAGCAGGAATTCAACCAGTGTATCTGCAGAGAGCTCTCCATCAAACTCAATCACTCTTTCATCCTTAAACACATAGATGCTTCCTTCCTCCTCCAGACCTAATGGACAAAGATCACATGATTCAGTGAGGATGCTGTGTGTCAAACCTCAACAATACCAAGACATATTTGGTGTTTGTTACTGAAATGCTAAAGAAAGAAAACTTTATTATCTAAAAAGTAATTTAATTATTACAGTGACTCATTGGAACAAAGCCTCTTACCAAGCTTCTTGGCAACCTTAGCATCTCTATGTGAGTCTACCAATCCAAAACCAATATCCTTGTCTTCGAGAACTTGAGCAGCAAGCTGGTGATGCATGGAAGAGAGTCGTCATACTGTGAGAATTATATACTGTTGTCTATAATAGCAATTCAGTATGGAGCAACACTTGCACAGTATATCTAAGGAGTCTGGATCAGTTTTGTATAACGTATGGCTGATATCTGCATAATCAAAACTATACTTGATCAACTTTATCATAAGCAGACCCAGCACTGGTGTTTGTGGAGCCTTTGTCAGCCTCCAAATCAGGTCAGTCTTCACACTAAATTGCACATCAGGTTCTGTCTAGACACAAAAAGCAGATGTACAGTCTGACACCCTGCTTAATCAACTTAATACATTAATTTATACCACCAAAACTACTTTAAAGAGTCATTTCTACATATTTACCCTATATAAAGTAACAATTGCAGGTTACCACTTTTGCAGTGAGAGCTATATTAGCAGATCCATGATTTCAAAAGTTGTTTAAACAGTAAAACATATATATATATAAAAAAAAAAAAACAGCCACAGTATATGCACAAAGTTGTTTATCCTAAACTTTGTACTATTTAAAATTATATTTTTGCAAAAAGTAACTATAAAATACAATAATAGTGATCGAAAACAGGAATCTTATTATACATTTGTGATGTTATTGAAGAAGTATAATCGTATATGCTCTGCTAAGAAATCACAAAAACAGCTGCAGACAGAGACCCGACACTTATCTAGCTCAGCAAATTTTGCTCACATCAAGCAGGAATTCAACCAGTGTATCTGCAGAGAGCTCTCCATCAAACTCAATCACTCTTTCATCCTTAAACACATAGATGCTTCCTTCCTCCTCCAGACCTAATGGACAAAGATCACATGATTCAGTGAGGATGCTGTGTGTCAAACCTCAACAATACCAAGACATATTTGGTGTTTGTTACTGAAATGCTAAAGAAAGAAAACTTTATTATCTAAAAAGTAATTTAATTATTACAGTGACTCATTGGAACAAAGCCTCTTACCAAGCTTCTTGGCAACCTTAGCATCTCTATGTGAGTCTACCAATCCAAAACCAATATCCTTGTCTTCGAGAACTTGAGCAGCAAGCTGGTGATGCATGGAAGAGAGTCGTCATACTGTGAGAATTATATACTGTTGTCTATAATAGCAATTCAGTATGGAGCAACACTTGCACAGTATATCTAAGGAGTCTGGATCAGTTTTGTATAACGTATGGCTGATATCTGCATAATCAAAACTATACTTGATCAACTTTATCATAAGCAGACCCAGCACTGGTGTTTGTGGAGCCTTTGTCAGCCTCCAAATCAGGTCAGTCTTCACACTAAATTGCACATCAGGTTCTGTCTAGACACAAAAAGCAGATGTACAGTCTGACACCCTGGTGCAGTCAATTGTAACTCTATGATACATTTTATATGGAGCAAACATCTTAAACAATTTTGGATATTCAGGTTATAGTACTTCACAGCTGCTTATCCTGAAGAGCCTTTCTCAGATATAGTATCATCAAGCATATTTTCTAAGTTGTTGATTTCCAACCGAGGGGTATTTATGCATGTTCCAGGGATCGCGTATAGGTTAAAAAAATTGGGTAAAAAAAAAACTGAAACTGGAAACTGGGTCAATGACAAACAGCTAGTGTCCAAAATGTAAAAACAAACAACAACAAAAAGAAAAAGAAAAAGAAAAAAACTTGTAAAAAAAAAAAAAAAAGTACTTTAAATGCATGCAAAGTTGGTATAAATGTAATGTTTGTATCATACTATATCATACAAAACCTTTCATACCACTTTAAATAAAAATTTTATTTAAAAAATGTAATTAACCTTACATGACCATCAAGTAAAAACTGATACATATTTTTCATACACCTTGAAAACATTTGTGTACACATTTTAACCATTCAAATTAGGTTTTGCAATATATTTTTTAAAAAGATAAAAATATTTTACAACCTGAACTAACTTTGTCATGTCAGAAAATGTGAAATTACCAGATATTTTAAGAGACTTATTGACATTGACACAAAGGGTATTCAGGGGTCTTCTCTGATATCATTTCCTTAAAATTCATTTTAAATTAATCATTTAAGAAAAATCCTGCCAGTTTCAACATGTTGCGTGTACCACGTGAGACCTCATCCCACCCAAATAAATGTTCATCATAATACATATATTGGTCTGTTCTAAAAGTATACCAAGCAATATATCTGTTCTTATTAATCCACTAAATTGCTCACTCGCCTCTTTCTCTCAATCATTTCTTACCTCCAGAACCATCTCCCTCATGTGAAACTGCTGCTGGAGCTCCTTATCTGAAGGCAGGGGTTCGTGATACAGCAAACACATCATGTCGTACTTCTTTAATGCCTTCTTATAGTTCCTCTCATTGACATTAAGAACTCTGTCCTTGCCATCGAAACTGGGAAACTCCAGACCCTCCTCTGCAGAAGAGTACAGGAGAAAATCTATGCAGGAAACCAAGACAAGCCAGATGGACAGCATAGTAGCAATGGTTAAACAGGTGAATAAAAAGAAGAGTCTGATGGAAAGAGTCCAGGTAAGATCCTGCAGGACAATGAGCCTGACCAATAAAATGAGACTCAATGTGTAGTTCTTCAACACTGAAAAACATCTTATGTTCTCTTCCTCGTTCTGCAACCTCACCTTTTCCCAACAATTAGGCAAAGACATGATAGGATAAGATATTTGATAGACATTCCAGAGAGTATTCCCCTGGTGAATTTAGGCCTCTTTTAGTGACCCAGTCATTTAAAAGCTAAAAATAAATCATGATCTGAAGAAAAAGAGGACAGACATAAGTACCATAGGGAATAACAGTACAAGTCTCTCAACATGTAGATGATAATCACTGTGACAAAAATCACATTATAGGTCACCTGAGCACATGACAAAGAGTATGTATCCATAGTTAGGGTACACTCTCAGAAAAAAAAAGTTTGCAACTTTGCAAAGAAAAGAGATATAGGCATAACGTTTAAATATAATAAGAGCATAATTAAACAACAAATGAGGAGCAGATGTCAAAAACAATGGGAGGAAGATAGAACAAATAGTTTTATAGCATTCAAATAAATTCAGGGTTCGGTAGAATAACAGGAAGAATTAAAAGAGAAACCATAATCTCTAGATTTAGGTTTAGACCGGTGTTATTTTAGGAGGGTAAGATGGAAAAGAAGCCCCCTTAAGAACAATGTCCATATACTGATAAACTGTAACACATTTATATATATGTTTAGCATGTAGCGGATCATTATGCATCACCCAACAGACTATTATGGAAATCAAATTGAAACAATTAACAGTTTAGTTGTAATGGCACACAAATTAAAAATATGAAAGGGAGCCATCTTGCCCCACCATTGAGGCAAAAATGATCCCCTATGGGGCAAGAAACCCCCAGGGGCATCTGACCTTTACAGAACATTTTATCTAAAGGCCAAATTAATCCTAATAATTGTATTTTCGGGGGAGAATGACATTAACTAAACTGGTAAAACTGAGCATCTTGGCAATGTAATTTGAATACAAAATGGATTGTTTCTTAATGACAAATAAAGTACAGAAGCATGGTTACAGAGAGAGGTATCGGAAAGGCAATTGCATTCAACACTTTTTAGCTGAAAACATGTCACAATATAGCAACAGTTACAATGCAGTGAGAATGAACTTTTCCACTTTTAGGTTGTACTGACCTTTAAAGTTCACAGTAGGCCTATTTTTCTTAGGCTGTGGAATGATTAAATAACAACAACTTAAGTAACAATAAATTCCAAATATATATATATATAGGCTATATATGGACCTTTTTCACAAGACTGTGATGACGCGTTTAAGGGTCATCAGCATCGTTAATCCTCGAAAGTTTTTCATATTTGTATTTGAAATTTTTTTTATCTACATTTATAACACTATTCTTTGTATTATATCACCTTTGCATCAAATTACAAAAAAGCAGTTAACGCTAATGCGAGGATGTTTCTAATGCAGCGTCTATGGGAGGGACGGTAAATTTGACATCGTTCTCTCTTCTGACAGCCCTTATCAGTCTCTCAATTTTTTTTCCTTTTATTGAAAGTCATGAAAACACTATTGTGTTTTTCTTTTGCTATTTGAGCAACTGGGAATGCAAAAAAATATATTTGTGGTGCTCTCCCATTCACTGCTATTCAAGTTAACCCAACTATGACGACTTCCGCTGCTGAGAAACCCGGAAATGTGAAAAAGGTCCATTAAAAGAAATACCCCCCCCCTGGGTGATACTCATAGACTGTATAAAGGTGATACTACCCCACCAACCACCAACAACAGAGCATATAAAGTAAAAAAATTTTTATTATTAAGTAAAATACCGCAACATGACAATACAAACAACAATAAAATCAGAAATGGACTTTCACTGTCAGCGCTCCCGCTTAATAGAGACGGTCTGGGTTTCGTGATCCTGGTTCACGCGCCTTTATCCATGCAGGGCTTTTCAGAAAGTCAGCGCGTGTGACAGTATGAGATTGAGTGCTCAAAACTCACTCTACTACTGAAGTTCTAAGCAGTCATGCAATATCATTTTTTTTCCTTCTCGTTTTCTCGTTATAACGACTTAATGTTCTCGTGATATCGACATAACGAGTTGTTTTCTTGTTATAACGACTTAATTTTCTCGTGATCTCGACATAACGGGAGTTGTTTTCTCGTTATAACGACTTAATTTTCTCGTGATCTCGACATAACGAGAGTTGTTTTCTCGTTATAACGACTTAATTTTCTCGTGATCTCGACAAAGTTTTTTTTAGTTTTTTTTACAATGATTGTTTGATCTACTGTTGCTATAGTAACGAACTCAACTTTGACACGCATCTGATGGACAGATAAACCATGCGCTCTTACTGTAGCCTATGTCGTGGATATTTCAGCAAATTTAGCTTAGTAATAACGTCTACAATACACAAATAAAGGCTGTATTAATTGTATAGGCTGTATAATTTATTTGAAAGAAAATTATATATAATTTGTAATTTTTAGTAGTCATTATATGCTGTGACTGATATCATGTGCGTTACAAGCTTCTGTTTGAAAAGAGCGTTCATGTGCAGTGTTGCCAAACCGTGTCTGTGTGTAATTGCTAGAACCACCCTCAAAAGTCTCAATTTTTCACAAAAAGTCGCCAAATATGAAAACAAAGTAAATACAGGTAAATTTGGTAAAGGTAAAAGTTAGTTTTTATTTAAGTACATATTTAAAAAAAAATATATATATATATATTTTTTTTTTTTATATATATATATTTTAGATCAGGGGTAGGGGTTAGATCACTTACAAATTTGTCCCCAAAATATGGTATGTATACAGACACACACACACAGTTTTTTATCCCCCATAAAACTTTTCTCAAGTGGAGGTAAGCTAAAGCTAACGCCTCCAGTTCACTCACATTCACTCTTTAATACTTTATATTTCAAATTTTCAAGTGACCTGTTATTTTGGAGCGAGATATCCCCGGGGGCCATTTTGAGGGGGCCATCTTACCCCAAGGGTACAGATTTAACTTTACACTTCAGAAAAAAATAAATAAACAAATAAAATTCTTGGGGCTTACTAGTAATGTGGTAATGAAAAAATTATAAATAATGCTCACCCGAGGTGTAGGCCCGTAGTCAATTATTACTTATTTACTTCCTTGCATATTGATTTACAGTTTGATATCACCACTCATTAAATGAAGCCCAAGCGGCACCTACAGGCCAATGTGAAGTGTAGTGAAGTGCAGGAAGTTGGGGAAAGAACAAGAGATCATGAAGTGAAATTACATTTTTTACATCACAACATTTATGTTAATAATGCAACAATAGTAATTATATATACACTATCATAACTTCTAGGCTATATTGGAATTTCTCCGTAGTGATAAATGCCCCCCCCCCCCCCCTT
>NW_015632550.1:15272-17116 GCF_001515625.1 Sinocyclocheilus rhinocerous
CCTTTTTTTTTAATTTTAGCCCCTGAGGAACTTTTTGCGCGTCCCTGGAAAGCGTCCATCACTAAGTGCAGCATTATTACTATACTAAAATTCCCTAGTTATTCCAATGTTTAGAGATCGTTTAATAGCCGTTAAATCAGATTGGGGACTTTTAATCTAGTTCCAGACCATACTAGTACATTCATCGACTTCTCCTCAAATCGAGCCAGTCACGCTTAATTGATGCAGAGAAATGGAGTTGCAATGGCAGTTCATGCCGTCTTTTATCCTTTTGCTGAATGGAGTTGAGTTGTGTCTTTCAGATAACGGTGAGAACTCATAGAATTTTGGTTTGATGCTGACAATTATCTATCTTTGTTCGGTCGCGCTTTAATTTGTTAATTTTTACATCTGATTCTTAATAGCGTACTGTAGATTTCTGTAACGTACCTGCGTCTTTAGCATTAGCGACGTTTTTAGACCCAGCTAATCTACTGATGTTTTTGGAAGTCTTACATTTATAAAGTCATGGCATTCAATATTTTGTGCATTGCAAAATAAATAAATAAATAAATAAAATGAAATCTTCCTCAGTATTTTTGTCTTGTTTTGCAATATAAAATACAAACATCCTTAAATTAAGATACATACTTGTAATGCGAATTGATCATATGAAGTCTTGTTTTCTGAGAACAAAATTAAGTATTTATGCTTAAAACAATGAATATCTTTCAATGGGGGAAAGACACGTTTCTCCTTTGAATTAGGTAGATTTTTCGGAGACCATTGGCAAATATTGTTTTTTTGTTTTAATCATAAACTCACTTCATTTTGATCAGTTACTCAGAAAACAAGACTTAATATCATTTGCCCTTTTGCTTCTCAAGTAAATGTGTCATGATTTAGACATTTGTACAAAATTACTGAGGAAGAACATTGATTTTATTTTTTTTGCAGTGTGATCATAAGGTGTAGGTTTTTTCTTTTCTTTTTTTTTTGTAAAATGCATTAAAAAGTAATGGAGATCGGTTGGAAATTGCATTTTTAAACTTTTAAGTATTGCTTATAAAAGACATTTACATTTAGAGACCCTATTGATATATTGTGTTCTGTTAAATTTATTCCTTAAAGTTCCCATGAAATCAAAATTAAAGTTTTTTGGGTGTTAGTATCAATATGTTAGTCTTAAAGGGTTAGTTCACCCCAAAATGAAAATTAGGCTGCATTTTACTCACCCCCGATGCATCCTAGGTGTATATGACTTTCTTCTTTCAGACGAATCTAGTTGGAGTTACTAACCCTTTAAGGTTATCTATAAGGCAGTGTGCTCCAAAACAGTGACAAAATTCGCATTTAGAAGATAAAAGCATTCAAAGCTTGCAGTTAGTCACTTCTGCCAAAAACGGCTCAACGATTTTTTTTGACGTCACATCGTACTTCAGCTTCTCATCAAACTTTCTGTCCAATCAAATGCTCTCTAGAATCCGAAGTGCCCGCCCCCTACACTATAAAATAGATGCTGAAGCCGCGGCTGAAATCGGTCACTTGTCCACAGAATTAGTATTTTCTGTACAGTGAATGGCACGTAGTGCACTATATAGGGGACAGGGAACGAGTCAAACAGTGTAAATATGCTTTCCATTGAAGAAAAAAAGAAGTCTGGTTTCGCGCTGCGTCACGCTAACCGCGGTGCGCACACACACTCTGCTCCGGTCCAGAGACACGATAGCACGGAGCGGATCACATGCGCGAGTCGCCGCAGACCACAAAATGTATCGGAGCTATTTGAATTCTACACAGAATGCTATATTTTATAGCAATATGGATGAGATTGTCCCTGGCATACCCTGTCAAATGCAGCTTTA
>NW_015632550.1:19108-22066 GCF_001515625.1 Sinocyclocheilus rhinocerous
ATGTTTTTTTTTTATTGGTCTTATGAAGTATTCTAATTTGTTGAGATAGTGAATTGGTGGGTTTTTGTTAAATGTGAGCCAAAATCATCACAATTAAAAGAACCAAAGACTTAAACTACTTCAGTCTGTGTGCATTGAATTTATTTAATACACGAGTTTCACAATTTGAGTTGAATTACTGAAATAAATGAACTTTTCCACGACATTCTAATTTATTGAGATGCACCTGTATATACTGTATATACACACATACATATACACACCCCCCCGGCTCTTAATGCATGGTTATTCCTTCTGGAGCATCAGTGAGCGTTTGCACCTTCTGTAATAGTTGCATATGAGTCCCTCAGTTGTCCTCAGTGCGAAAAGATGGATCTCAAAATCATACAGTCATTGTTGGAAAGGGTTCAAATACACAACAATGCTGGAAAACCAAAGAATTTGTGGGACCTGAAACATTGTTCTGAAGAACAGCAGGCGGTTTAACTGTTCAGGACAAACAAGGGACTCATGAACAACTATCACTAAACAAAAAACACAGCTGTGGATCATTCAGGTAACAACAAGAATCAAGCATATGTAAACTTTTGAACGGGGTCATTTTTATAAATTATACTATTATTTTCTCTTGTGGACTATATGTATCTGTGAACTATATATACATACACCAAATTTTCTTCCATGACATGAAGTTCATTTTGGAACCTGACTACAATCATTCTAATAAAAACATTTTAGTCATCCATCACTGTAAAAATTCATTGGTTTAGGTTGGACAATTAAAGTTTTTTGGGTGTTAGTATGAATATGTTAGTCTTAAGGTTATCTATAAGGCAGTGTGCTCCAAAACAGTGACAAAATTCGCATTTAGAAGATATAAGCATTCAAAGCTTGCAGTTCGTCACTTCCGCCAAAACGGCTCAACGATTTTTTGACGTCACATCGTACTTCAGCTTCTCATCTAACTTTCTGTCCAATCAAATGCTCTCTAGAATCCGAAGTGCCCGCCCCCCAGCTGAAGCCGCGGTTGAAATCAGTCACTTGTCCACAGAATTAGAATTTTCTGTACAGTGAATGGCACGTAGTGCACTATATAGGGGACAGGGAACGATTCAAACAGTGTAAATATGCTTTCCATTGAGGAAAAAAAGAAGTCTGGTTTCATGCTAACCACCGCACCGCACACACACTTTGCTCCGTTCCAGAGACACGATAGCACGGAGCGGATCACATGCGCGAGTCATGCAAAATGTATGTATCGGAGCTATTTGAATTCTACACAGAATACTATATTTTATAGCAATATGGATGAGATTGTGGCTGGCATACCCTGCATTTCAGGGGACCTTTAAATGTTCTTTTCTTGGTCTTAAATTTACCTTCATAAAACCTGCAAAACCCCTGTTTTGAAAATACAGCATGTCTTACTTTTATAGTTTGTATACTTTTACGATCTGTGTTTAGAATAAATATTGAATGAACAGATTTTCTGAAAGTTGTTTTCTCTCTCTTTCCTTCAGCCAAACGCTGGCAGTCATTCATCAGGAAGATCACAGAAGTCACAAATAATTACCAGCCATGCAATCAGGAGAACTGCAGCTGTCATCTCAGGTCAACTTCACAAATATATAATAAGTAGCCCTTGTTCATTTCCTCTCATCCTATGAGGGATTGGATCACACCACCCTCTGGTTGGCCATCTGTTTCTTTAATATATAGTAAACTTAATGATCACACTGCAAAGCCTCTTTCTATTAAACCTATCTGGAATCGTGAATTAAGAGATTTTGATTTATCGGTCGACTGGGAGAGGGTGTGGTCTAATCTAATCTTAATTTATAAAAACTTGGCTCATCGTCTTATCCATTTCAAAGTCATCCATAGAGCATACATAACTCCTTAGAAGAGGTTTAAAATGAAACTGCAGTCGACCTATAACTGCCATATCTGTAACACTGTATCATCAGGTACTTTTCTCCACATGTTTTGGGAATGTCCAATTGTTGTCAACCTATGGACTTATGTGAATTCTGTTTTGTCCTTTTTACTACAAATTGATTACATGCCTAATCCAGGTTTATGTCTTCTCAATGACGATTCTAACTCATGTATAAGTTAATTAAAGAAGAGAATGTTGTTTGCTGGTTTTACAGCTGCAAAGAATACAATAATACAAAACCGTTTTAGTCTGCACATGTGTGCAAAAACATTTTGGATTCATAGCCTCCTTAAGATAGTGACTTGTGAATGTACAACAGCACAAATGAACAAGGCTAAACCTAGTACCATTGATGCATGCCAATGTTTTTCTTCCAACATTTTGGACTATATAAAGGAATGACCATATAAAGTATTTTTTTTTCCCTTTTTCTTTCAGATTGTAAATTATTGATATGTCTGTTGCTTCCCCTACCCTGTTTGTTTGTTTGTTTGAATGGATGTTATTTTGTTAATCTAAAGACAATAAACAGTTGATCCCCAAAAAATAAGTAGCCCTTGTTCATAGCCAGGGGCGCCACTAAGGGGGGGAAAGTTATGACGATTCTAAGGGCCCACGCACTTTTGGGGCCCCCAGAGATCTGTTCTATTAGCAGTAACAGTACTAGTAGTAATGCAATAGAAATTATACATTTATCAACCAAAGAGTTCCAAATAAAACAAAATTACGGCATATTTCTGCATTTCTGACAAAATTCAACTGTCAAAATAGAGATGTCTTTGAATTCGATGAAGATGTACAGGTGCATCTCAACAAATTAGAATACTTCATAAGACCAATAAAAAAAACATTTTTAGGTCCAGTCATCAAAAGATCGAAATATTTGTGGATTGGAAACAAATGGAAAATTGACAAGCTTGTGCTGCAATTCTATGGATGTCTTGCCCGCCAGGTCTTTAAGTCAGTCACGTGACTGAAAACTATGAATTGTAGCCTCTAAATTTGATAATGCTCAACAC
>NW_015632550.1:22117-24514 GCF_001515625.1 Sinocyclocheilus rhinocerous
GACCACAGAACGTCTCTGTTCATGGTATGTAAACACTCAGTTCTATGTTTTAAAATATTGCACTGGTCACACTGAGCCAATATTTACACTGATGACTTTGTGTGACTGATCACGCTGTAGCTAGTATGAGTAGCCTAACAAGATGCTTTCTCCGTCCAGATTTGACTACAATAATAATAACTGACACTTCAAATCAACATTTAAATTTCAACTTTTGCTAAATGTAGTCTTTAATGTCTCAAAATATATCAATTAATAACCTGATACAAGTAACGTGCTTTATGTTTTAACTCTGCAGCAAACAGTTTATATGTATTTATATATATACAGTCATCTAGAGGTTGCACCCTGATATTGCAGATGATAAATGGTGCATAATTTAGAGGTAAATATTTAGTAAAATCCCCTTAAAATAATAAATATATTAAAGAAAAAAATATTATTGCGCTAAAATTACAAAAGCACAAATAAATATTCGTTCGTCTTCATTAATTTGTGTAACTATAAGTGTTTGGGCTGTTTAATATTAGGATTTTGTTTAAAATCCCCCACCGCGGCCCCGCCCTTCAACATCAAGCCCCGCCCCCAGATAAAATGTATTCCCACGGCTATGGGTAGGTCTCTGACTAAATACTGATACCTAGTGGTCAAAAGCAATAGCAAAAGTAATAGATCAGTATTATTAAATTGCAGACAAAGATTTTGGATAACTAGGTTTGCTTGTATGTTTTGTGCGGTAGGCGGCCCAACCTCATTTTTTTGGTCCTCATTTGGTAGCGGCGCCCCTATTCATAGCAGATCTTACCAAAGAATACACACATTGCAGATGCATAGAGCTGAATAATGTAGAGTTTCCTCCATCGCTCTTTTGATTGCAGTGTCTTAAAAGATGACTTTAGGCCATTTAAAAACGGTATATCTGAGGGGTTGATGGCAGACACGGTCCACAGAGGTGTTGGTACGCACTACCAGATCATCGGGAACAAATTGTACAGAGAACAAAGCTGCATGTTTCCAGCAAGGTTGGTGAAGTGTACGTTATTTATTAATTAATTTTTTTAGTAAAACCATGATCCTATTGTGTGCGTATGGATGTTGAATATCAGACATTTATCCTTTCTTTGCAGATGCAGTGGTGTCGAGCACTTCATCCTAAAAGTGATTAACCGGTTGCCAGATTTGGAAGTGGTGATTAATGTGCGTGACTATCCACAGGTTCCTGGATGGGTTCAGCCAGTCTTGCCTGTACTTTCTTTCAGTATAAGGTGTGTACAACCACACCCCAGTATATCGCCATTAAACAATCTACTAATTTGATTTTATGGTATATCAGTAGTATACTGTATGTTATATCATGCTTAATTATATTAAGGCAATTTACATTACTTTGTGCCTCTGCCTTCAGATTACTAACACTGACTGACCCCATAGCTTCACTTTCTATTAATGCAGAAAATAAATATATAAAAATCTTTTTTCTTTTTTTTTGTTGTAAAAGAATATGCATGAATAGAAAATCCTATTTTTGACATTCAAAACATGCTTGGTTCATTTATTTCCACAACAAAATTAATATTAGTAGGGCTCTAATTGTATTAATGTCTATTAACATAGTTATACTTTTGTTCATTGTTTAGACGGCAGACTACCAGGACATCATGTACCCTGCATGGACGTTTTGGGAGGGAGGTCCTGCTGTATGGCCCATTTACCCCACTGGACTGGGCCGATGGGACCTCATGAGGGATGACCTGAAAAAGTGGGTAACAGAGATTTAAGAATGCTTGAGAGTATGCAGAGAGTTAACTGCATTACAGTCGATTTCAGGCCAGATATATTCTAGATATATTCTAATGTTTAGTTCACACTCTTCAGATCAGCTGCTCGATGGCCCTGGAAGAAAAAAAATCCAAAAGGATTCTTTAGAGGCTCTAGGTCAGTTGTGTCTCTAACATACACTTAAATGCAGTGTTGTTTTCAGGGTAAGCTGATCAGTTTTGCCAATATTTGTAGGACCAGTTCAGAAAGGGACCCTCTGATCCTTCTCTCAAGAGAAGCCCCTGACCTTGTGGATGCTGAGTACACCAAGAACCAGGCCTGGAAGTCAGAGAAGGTTTGTTTATCCTTATTTAAAGGGGTCATATGATGCGATTTCAAGTTTTCCTTTCTCTTTGGAGTGTTACAACCTCTTGGTGCATAAAGAAGATCTGTAAAGTTGCAAAGACTAAAGTCTCAAATCCAAAGAGGTATTCTTTATAAAAGTTAAGAGTCAACCACGCCTACCTAAAACGGCTCGTTCTAACACGCCCCCACACTGTAAACCCGAACAGTACTACTAACTTATAAAGATTAAGAACACTGCAATTAAAGTCTGTTAAATCGTTGATGCAACTTATA
>NW_015632550.1:24848-25216 GCF_001515625.1 Sinocyclocheilus rhinocerous
GTGTGTGTGTGTGTGTGTGTGTGTGAGGGGAACAGGGTCCCATCACAGGAGAGTAAACTGCCTGTCAGAAATCATAGCACGTCAGCTGTATCAACCGCAGCTTGTGTACTGCATCATCACTGTGTCTGTCACGCGACTCTGTTGCCCTTTCGGGCTTGAACTGATGGTAAAACTAACGACATTATTAACTGTCTTGATATTTACTTTGAAAGCGGAAGCCCGCGATTATGGTAAGGGGCGTTATATTTCCGATGCGTGCTTGTGGTGTTCGGCCAATCACAATGCACTGGGTCAGCTGGCCAATCAGAGTAGACTGCGCTTGTCAAAGGAGGGGGTTTTGTTGAAAACAACACGTTTGAGAGAGGCGG
>NW_015632550.1:25300-36231 GCF_001515625.1 Sinocyclocheilus rhinocerous
GCGGGGCATAGAGGACCTACAATAATGTACAGTATTTGAAAAATAATGTGTTTTTTTAAAATTAAAGCATGTCAACATATTCTGTTACACCAAATACACAAAATAATGATTTTTAAAATAGCATCATATGACCCCTTTAACATATAAGGCATCCTCAATCAGTATCACAACATTCATTCGCTTAGGCCACTGAACTGGTCCCCCGTCTGAGCCTGGTTTCTGGCATCCCTTTTTTCTACTCCAGTTCTGTCATCCAATGGAGTTTGTGTGCCTTGCTGCTGTTGGCTTTGTCTTTCTTAGTTGGGGCCTGAAAGACACTTAACTTTCAGAAATGTATCGATATGACCACAGTGACTGACACCATCAGATGAGAACAAAACTTGAACTGAATTAAACTGGATAATGACACTTTTGTCTTCTGTAGTGCTGCTTTACAGCTGAAATTAAATTTGTTTCCTAAATGATGAACTTTACATAGTTATTGAACTGAAATGAACTAACACTGAACTTACTGGAGCTAAGTAATGACACTGTTTTCTTTTTTCTTTTAATAATGCTTTATTGTCAACAAATAGCATGTATAATACCACATCCCATTGTATAATATGAAAACCTTTCACATGTAACATAGCAAAAAGGAACAAGGAAAAAGACTTTTAGAGCTGCTTTATGGGAGAATCTGAACTGTCTTATTAATTGAGTTTGCATCATTGATTCTGCTATTTCCTGTTTATTATTGTGAAGCTGTATTTCAACAGGGCACCCCATCAGTTTTATATGTATCATAATTGCTTTTGATTTTGAGGGGCATACAAGGAAAGGATTGGGTAATACTAATCTAGACCAAGCTAGAGGTGCTTTAATATTGAAAAAAAACTAAAAATCAGTTTGTTTTATCTTTTTGCGCTAGACTTTGTCATATCAGAACTACTATTTTTGTTTTGTTGTTTTTCCTCAGGACACTTTGGGTAGACCCCCTGCCAAAGAAATCCCCCTAGTTGACCACTGTGAATACAAGTAAGACCTGTCTCATTTCTGCTTTTGCATGAGCTATAGCACAGAAACAGATCTCTCTCTGTCAGTGAACCAGCATTTAGACATTTTGTTATAGATTGTCTGTTCTCCCTATCTCTCAGATACCTTTTTAACTTTAGAGGTGTGGCTGCTAGTTTCCGCTTGAAGCATCTGTTCCTTTGTGGATCGCTGGTTTTTCACGTCGGCGAGGACTGGCTTGAGTTCTTCTACCCTCAGCTCAAGCCCTGGGTTCACTACATTCCTGTCAAACAGGACTTGTCTGATCTCAGGTAACTTTAACATTTTCCTCTGGCTAGCTGATATTCACCCTTTTCTTTAACACACAATAAATAGTTCTCTAAAATGGGAACATTTGGCTTTGTTTTTTCATGCGCACGTAAGGTATTCCAGTCGTTTTTGTCAGTAACACTTTTGCCAAGCTTTATCAATGGGCCAAGTAACAATGACAAAGGGCTCAAATCTAAGTTTGTGCTCAAAATTATTTGCATTTCACAAAGTATGTTACATATGTATTTCTATATCAAATGACATGACCAACAGCAATCAAAGTGCCAATTTCAGTCTTGCATATATGGGAAAAGGAAATGTTAAAACTTAGGGTATATATTGTGTATGCAGTCTGTGTAAAATCTTCAGCTGAAATGTTGTCATTGTTTACTCACCCTCATATTGTTCCAGACCTGTTAAAGTAATTATCATCAAACAAGTGAAATGTGTTTATAGAAATGTTAATGAGAACACCAGCAGAGAACTGCATCTAAACTGGTTTTCTTTCTGTTGTTAGAGAGCTGCTTCAGTTTGTGAAAGAAAATGATGCTGTAGCAGAAGAAATTGCTATAAGGTAACAAATTGTTCAGCCTTTTAATGAGTATACCCTTTATTCTAGTTTGTCAGGTATAGACAGCTTTAAAGAGAGAAACGGCCAGTTGCCGATCGCATAAGTTCCAGGGGTAGCTCCTTAAGTTCGGCCATCCTACACACACGTGACTGACCGCTCGCTCGCACCAACAGGAGGAGAAGAGTCGTGTTACTCTCTACACTGCACTCAACCTGAGGGATTCCTACACTTTCAGTCTTTGAGGAGACATGAAAAACAGCGCATACCGCAGGAACGGTATAACAGAAAATATTAATAGTTTTGAAACCGTGAAATTTTCAAATCGCGGTATACCTTGAAACTGGTAATCGGCCCGTGCCTAGTCTCAGCCTCAGATGTCACGCCAACGGACCATTGGCTGAATGTCTGATGCATACGGCACACAAAATGGAAACACTTCAGGAGTTTCGAAGTTGTCATCGGATTGGTTTAATTATATAGGATTTCCGGGAGACGTGTGTGTTGTGTTCTTTAACGTTCCGCCTGGAAACAAAGATGCCGTGATGCCAAACCCCCTCACGAAAGAAGAAAGCCGTCGTGATTACAACTGTGACGATGAGCGCTTATCAGGACGCTGGATTTTCAAAAGTATGTGAAATATTTAAAGTTCGTGACATAGAATCTTTAAAATACGTCCGCGAGTTTTACACACCGGTCTGTTGTTGTGGCGAAATTTCCACGCCCCAAAACGTGACGCTGAACGAAACGACCTGTGATTGGGTGTTTGACATGTCTGTCAAACAGCCTCATGGCCAATAAAAGCTGCCATGGATTCCAGACCTTCAGCCGTCAGTCTGAAGGTCTGGCTACGCGAGACTACCAATATTGTTCAGACTAGCTTCTTTTGTTTTTTGCAGAAGAAAAAGGTGCATATACGTTTGGAACAACATGAGTATGAGGAAATGATCATAGAATGTTTATGTTTGGCTGAACTATCCCTTTAAGACATTGTCTGTGCTAATACTTATATTTATGGTTCTGTACTTCTTTAGGGGCCAGAACTTTATTCTGGATCATCTCCGTATGGAGGACGTGTCTTGTTACTGGGAAAGGCTCCTCACTGACTTTAGCAAGCTCCTCAAATACAAACCCAAGAGAAAAACAAATTACAATCAGATCATCCACAGAGCCAGCAGATCTGAACTCTGACCTGAGGAAATCATAATGGGGGAGATCATCCTTTTTGCTTGCCTTTATTCTTGCTCTTCATTCTGTTGCTCTTTAAACTGATCTTAACTAGCTGAAAAGAGGTTGTAAAGGCAGCTCTGTGTGGTTAATCCATTGAATCCTGCCAAATGTCTCTAAGACTGTCTATATTGCTTCAAAGGTTAAGACTAAAGGAATGTTTTAAAATCAGTTGAGTTACAGTTAAGTTACCGTATAGCGATCTGCATAATTTAAAAAAGACCTGTCCAGACCATCATCCTCTCAATGTCAGGAATATTACACAGCTAAAATATGCTTGGTGTCTTCATAGCATTCATCAGTCTCGACACAAATTCTTAAGGTCATAAGAAGTCAGTTTGAAGTGTGGTGTTAAATCTGATGCAAGTGTAACGCACTGTAAAAATAATTGTGAAACAACATAACAGACAACAACCTGCCAAAAAATGTTTCCTTAAGATTGAATGGTTTCATCATGGCCTTAGTGGAGTTGTTGCTGTATAAGCAATGATTTTTTCTCCTGTCATAAGTTTTGTATGTAGACATTTATGGGGTTATTTCAGTTGAATAGTCAGGACTAGTTATTAAAGAGTAAAATCTGGAGCCAATTCAAAGAAATCTAGGCCATTAAGACCACATTGAATACATTTGCTACATGAAGCAATGCCACTAGATTACCGTGATCAAGTGCAGAATGCCTTTTTGTAGTAAAGAAGAATTGCTGGATCCAGATGATGATTAGTGATTTTGGATGAACTCGTACCATTTTTTTAACGTCTTCTATGTCACGATCAGTTGAACAATACCAGAAAAACCTCAGTAAAACAGTATTAGTACTAAAGTATTGATGATTTTGATTCCACACTTAAGTGCCACTAGAGGAACATTTGAATGTAAACAGAGCTGAATTGATACTGATGTTGAATATGTTCTAGTATTCCAGTAGATAATTGTCAGTGTCTGTAGATTAACATTTTCTCACAGTCATTTTTATATGACCTCAAACTAGTCGTTTCAATAAAGTTGATAATTTTTAAACCCTGAAAATATTTTTTCTTTTCCTTTATATTTTAACGCCCTTGATAAGCATTTACATTTAGACATTTAGCAGACGCTTTTATCCAAAGCGACTTACAAATGAGGACAATGGAAGCAATCAAAATCAAGAAAAGAGCAATGATATGCAAGTGCTAGAACAAATCTACGTAAGCTTAACGCAGTACACGTAGCAAGGTGTTTTTAAAATCATATAATAAATAAAAAGAAAACAGAGTTTACCTTCCAGCATGACAATGACCCAAAGCACACAGCAAAACTGAGCACACAGTGGTTGAAGGAGAAAAAGGTGAATGTTGTTGCATGGCCTAGTCAGAGCTCAGACTGAAACCCCATTGACAATCTATGGAATGACTTGAAGACTGCAGTTCACAAACGCTCACCATCAAATTTACCTGAACTTGAGCAGTTCTGCAAAGAAGAGTGGGCAAATATTGCAAAGTCTAGATGTGCAAAGTTAGTAGAGATGTATCTCAACAGACTAAAGACTTTAATTAAAGCAAAAGGTGGTTCAAAAAAATACTGACACAAGAGGGTGATCCTTTTTCCAACTCGGTGATTCTGTTTTTTATTTTTATTTAAAAAAAAAATTCTAACATGTGGGTGTTATATCTTTCACTTGGATGTTAAAAGCTGCACTGAGTAAACACAGCTGGATAAAACAAAAACTGTGTCCGTCATTTCAGGCTGCAAAACAACAAAATGTGATTATTTTAAAGGGAGGTGATTCTTTTATGTACCCACTGTAGCAACAGATTTTCATTCACATAGTCATCTGTATACTTTAGTACTGTAAAATGTTTTTTGACGCTTCAATTGCTTTGTTTTTACATTTTGTATAGCTAAGAAAAGCACAGTATTATTTAATGGAGCTGAAATGTGCATACATTGATGTTATGTGTATATATTTTGTCTCTCCAGCGCTCAGCCCATAATGCAGCTATTCGTGGGTTTGTGCGCTTTGGCTGGAGGTGGAGCTGGAGGGTAGCAGCTTTTGTGACCATGTTTAAGTAAGTTTAGTTATGTTAAGGTTTAATTTGTGAGACATTTAATTACATGTTTGAATGCACTTGCATTACACTTGTATTACACAAAAGATATAGCCTCATAATGTACTCATCCTCAGCCAATTCAAGATGTAGATGAGTTTGTTTCTTCATTAAAACAGATTTGGATACATTTAGCATTACATCATATCCTCGCCAATGCATCCTCTGCAGTGAATGGGTGCCGTCAGAATGAGAGTCCAAACAACTGATTAAAAACATCACAGTATTCCACATGACTCCAGTCTATCAGTTGACATCTTGTAAAGTGTAAAGCTGAATGTTTGCAAGAAACAAATCCGTCATTAAGACTTTTTAACTTCAAACCATCGCTTCCAGCTAAAATACAAGCCCATAATCTGTTTTGGACTGTTTTGTTTTTCATAATCCATAATATTGCTTTCTTCAGTGAAAAAGTGACCTTGTCTGCATCAGGAGAGAAATATGCACAGATCAAGCTCCGTCAAGCCAAAACAGTTCTAAACAAATATGTTGATTGGTTTTAATGTGAGAGGACAACAGAGGATGGACTTTTTTACAAGAGAAAAATTTATTATAGATTCTGATTCGGAAGTGACATCTTGATGATGGATTTGTTTCTTACAAACATTCAGCTTTTCGCTTCACAAGACGTTATTTGAAGGGACTGTCATGTAAGTCGTGTGACTTGTGGATTATTGTGATGTTTTTAACAGCTGTTTGTTCTCTGATGGCACAAATTCACTGCAGAGGATCCATTAATGAGCAAGTGATCTAATGCTAAATGTTCTTTGAAGAAACAAACTCATCTATGTCGTGGATGGCCTGAGTGAGGACATTCTCAGCAAATCTTCATTTTTGGGTGGACTATGTATCATGGACTGTTTTCACAGACTGTGATGATGCGTTTTAATGGTCATCAGCATCGCAAATCCTGCAAAGTTTTTATATTTTCATATTTTAAAAAAATATATGTACATTTACAACACCTTGTATTATACTACTTTTCATCAAATTACAAAAAATGGTTAACGCTGCTATGAGGGTGTTTCTAATACAGTGTCTATAGGAATGACGGTGAATTTGACATTGTTTTCTCTTCTGATTGCGGCAATCAATCTCTCTATTTTTTTCTTCCTCTTTTTGAAAGCTGTGAAAACACTACTGATTTAGCCAATGGTGTGATTTTGGGGAAGGCTGAAAGGCATTGGTAGGGCTGTTTGGGGAAACCTATTTGAAAACCGTCATTATTTTGCAGTTTCTTTAGACACTGCTAGTTTATTAACAGTTACTAGTTGTTACCAATGTGCAGCAATATTTGAAGAGCATATTTGAGTTTTAGAAATATATACAGCATGTGTCTGAAAACAGTAGAATTGGTTTAGAAGTACTGTACTAGGATTGTTGTTGCAGGAAAATGAATAGCCTGTCAGTTTCCGCATTTAGGAAAAATGCTTTATGCTGTTCAAATCTTTTTTACAGCACTGTAAGTACTGGATTGACAGTGTACAGAGACAAAAATGCTCTGAGCCATTTCGCTGCTGCAGGTGGTAAGTTCACAAACTCATCCTCTGGGTGATGGTTTAGTAGGCCTGTGTCTGTGCCTCAAGTTAACTGATTTTAAAAGCATTTTTGCTTGTCATACTAAGATGACAGGAAAGAATGACAGTATTCACATGTGTTTGTGTTCAGCTCTCACAGGAGGAGTGTTCCGGCTGAATCTGGGACTTAGAGGGCTGCTGGCTGGTATACCCATAGGAGCTGTACTGGGGTGAGTAGAACACAGAGAGGGAGAGATTGTGTGTACATGCGTGTGTGTGTGTGTGTGTGTGTGTGCGCGCGCGCGCGCGCGCTGTTGCTCTCTCTGGAGAGATGTGTCTACCCTAGAGCAACACTGCACTCTTAACTCCCTCACACTACCATCTCCCTCCCTCTCTGAGGGTGTTCTGGCAGTCAGCTGTGGCCTTCCCTGTAACCCTGTGTCTTACATCTGCATCCCCCAGCCAAAACAACTCCCTTCCCCCCTTTTGCTCCTCCAGTCCTCCTCTTTTCTCTCTTTTCTCATTACCAGAGGTACCCATATGCTAAACAGAAGTCTTTGATCTGAAGAACCATCAGCTGTGCTGTGCTTTTATTTTATTTACTTATTTTTTTCAGTTTTCATGTTATATTTATTTTTGTTTTAGGTTCATTAATACTTTCTCACTCTTTCCCCTCATTAGCAGAGATACTTAGTTAGAAGAGCCTCACACAGCTGTTTAACACACACCTGGAGCACACAGTGTGCCTGCAAACAGACCCTAATGACTCAGTCAGGTGCAACAAAGTGAAAAAAAGCTATACATAGCACATTATGCTCTAGGTAGTGTGAAGATTGTTAGATGCTAACATTCTCACTATTAATGGACTTAAAAAATGGTTCTGTGAAAGATCATGGAGCATTTCATCTGTGTTATTGTCATTAACGAAAGCTAAAATGAAAAAAAAAACACACACACAAAGTGAAAACATACATTAAAAATACATGTGTATGATTCCAAAACTACTACTGGCTGCAAATTTTAGTTTGGCTAGTTTTTGAAGTTTGTCAATATATTAATGAGCACAACACATAAATAATACTACTAGTAGTACTGCTCATAATAATAATGAGTCATATTGAATTAGTTTCTGTCTACTAATTTGATTGAACAGGCTGCAGACTCCACAGTTAAAACTGCTCTTTGCCTGCTTAAAATTCAGTGTAAAGACTCAATGCTGCATTAAAGACAGACTAAATTATGCCTGCTCTGCCCCACCTCAGCTCCTAGTGTCAAATACAGTTGTATACTCAGTATCTGTACTTTAAGAGAAAGTACAGATACGGAGTGGAAGATTTTAGTCAGTTAAAAGTAAAAGTATCTGGCCAAAAACATGTCTTAAGTGAAATGATAAGCAGGTGTAAGAAAAATACTAGTATTCTAAACTTTACAGTCATGTTCACTTTATGTAGTCTTTGAAGTGGTCCTGTACACTTGCATTATATAAACTAAAAAGCTTTGTGTTCATCAGAAGAAATAAAGTCACATACATCTGGGACTGCATGAGGTTAAATGATAAGGGAATTTTTCATGTTTGGGTGGAGTATCCCTTTAAAGAGCAAGAATGTTTAAGCATTGATTTTGAGTAATTTAAGCATAAGAATGAAAGATAACTCTATTTGGTACTCACGTGCTGCTTCTGTCCGAACTGTGTTCTCTTTTGCGTTATGTAATGGACAAATACACAAAATTAAGTCAAAATGCCCATTTTTGGTGAGCATGTAAGCAGATTCTTAACTGAGTTAAAATAAGTATTAAATCAACGTGAACAGTCGGAAGAAAATATGTGATCCATGCATTTGGTCTTTAATGTGACAGCAAATTATTCAACTTGCTGCTGTCTTGAGTCATTAATGTTAATTAAGGAACAACAACAACAAAAAAGAAAAGAAAAATTCACTCTAGTCAAATCTGCTCTTTGTCAGGGAGTCATCACAGTCACTTCAGTCACCATCCAGGATAATTACCCGATCACAGTCACCTGAGTTCTGATCACCCGCACCTGCTGTCACCAATCAAGCCACACTATAAATACACACACAGCACAGCCACTCACTGTCCGGTCTACCGTTCACTCCTACGAACTACTCTGGACTCTCTCTGCCAAAATCTCCTAGAACGAATTACCTGCTGTTACGCCCACGATCCTCCAACGACTCCATGGAAACAGCTCCACGATCTCCAACGTAACTGGCATACGATCCTCTCCATCAGAACTCAGATAAGCACCCTGGAACCATTCACTGTGTTGACATTCACCTGCCTTTAACTAACCTATTCCAGTCATCCACTTACCAAGTCAATAAACCATCCTGTTTTGCACTTATCTGTTGTGTCTGGCCTTGCTTTGTGACACTCTTGACTGAATGACCTGCTTTATTATTGTATATATTTATGGTATTGCTTGGAATTTGTTTATTTGTTCTTATTTTATTACTGACTGTTTACTTGTCTTTATTTAACTTATTTTTCATGATGGGGCCAGTGAAATGTTGGCATGGCAAGTAAAAGTTTGTTTATTGTTCTTTTTACACATTACGCATAATTGACATTTAAAACATTCACACATTTGTCTACAAAACATTTGGATTTATATGTTTTGCTCATTTGAGATATGCAAATGAAATAAATTCTTAGCATATAGTTTCCTGAAAAATTGTTCTTTGTGTTATGTTTCATCCTGTTTTGACTTCTGGAAGTATTTTCATTCATTAAAAAAAACATGAACAAAACGCATGGCTATATTGTGTCTGAAAAATCTGTTAATCTGTTATAGAACAGGAGAATTAAATGCTTTTGTTCTAAATATAAGCATGGCCATGAATACCTGTGCACCTTGTGTTTATATCTGTGCTGCTATTCAGCACAGCGGCACTCTCGCTCATGTGATATTGCTTAATTGCTCTGAGACAAACATGTGATGCTATAACAGGCTGCCGGCTGGAGTTGTAGTCATTGGTCTGCAGAAGCTGGCGGGCGAGACCATGCATGACAAGAGACAACGGGAAAGACGAGAGCTACATGAGCAGAGAGTCGCTGAATGGTTAGTTTTACCAGGAAAAGAGAATCTTTTCGTACTTGGACAGAACTGATAAACTAGTCACTTTGAACAGAAACTTGAGCTGATGTCTCCATTACAGGAATGCTCGTCTCAAGCTTACAGATGATCTTATTGGAGAAATGAAGTGTGAGAAACATCAGGACACTGATAATGACCTTCAACGAATAGAGGAGCTGCTCAATCAACCCAGGAATGAGAAAGGTGCAAAGAGCTCTGACAGCCAGTAACATCAGAGACTTGACAATTCATTAACAAAAACCTGCTGAACATTCTGACTGTGATCTTTCTAGGATGTTCTAAATTCCTGGTACCTGCTCCCAGTATTTCTGTCAGTCACCATCATTATCAATGTAATACTTATCTTCAAATGCAAATGATATTTAGCCTACTGCACTTATGTGCATATCGCTATTTATTTTAAAACCTGCAGATGAAGCTGATGCAGCTGGGTAAAGTATTTGGATTAGACGCATTTTCAAGTAACAAGTGTGTGTTATTGTAATTGATTGGTCTAACCCAGTGGTTCTCGACCTTTTTTTTTCCAGTGGGCTGCACTATGGTCCAAGTGCAAGTCTCACGGACCGCACGCATATCATTTACATGTTATGTCACCAATACAAAACAACCAGATTACATTGAAATAAATAATTATACTCTCTATTAATAAAACACCTGATGCTGTCGGGAGCTGACCAATTTTGTGAAATTCGGCTCGAAAGGAGTAACAGCACAATGAAGTTGCGGTTGTAAGTTGCGGTCTGTAAGACGCGCACGGAAGCGTGACTTGACGCGCGACATTGCAGAAAATGTGCGTTCACAAATGTAGCCTATATTGATCCAAATATGGAAAGCACTTTCGAATTTAATAATCTGAGGCTCTCTACAGAGATGTTTTGCCACATTTCTGCAATTAAGGATGATTGCTGCATAGTATGGGTGTTTCCTTTTGCCTGAAATAGAGCCCTGCATTTCAGCCCGGGCCCAACGGGCCCCGACCTTTTTTTACGCCCCTTGGGCCGGGCTTCGGAACAATTTTCACGTAATAGTTCAGACGCGGGCCGGGCATCGGGCTTCTTTTAGGCTTCTCCTATTTTTATATTTTAGACATCCATCAATTAGTGATGAAAAAAAAA
>NW_015632550.1:39914-56167 GCF_001515625.1 Sinocyclocheilus rhinocerous
ACACTCTAAAGAGAAAGGAAAAAATGAAATCGCATCATATGACCCCTTTAAAGCTTTCTATAGATATATTTATCATGTCTGTGAGCATGTGGCATGTATTCGCTGAGTTTCGGTTCATTTTTGTAAGCGCTCCTGTTCAAGAGGAGACGGCAGAACGCACATCATGTTTGTTTTCTTTATTTTATAAAAGCACAACGTTTTGTTGATATTGTGAGTGCATACAAATAACAAGTAGACCCTTTACAGTTACGAATGATGTATTAGGCCTACTCTTACCTTTATGAGCAAAAATGACGGCGTATCCACTGAAAAAAATGCAAGTGATCGCGCTGGCGCCTCCATGTCCTGCGAAGCGCGCTTCAGCTTCCACTCTCCGAACAAACTATTGGATATAGCGCACGTTTATCTAGGTTTAACGTTCAAACATTGTTATATGCTTGAACTGTTTTATATCTATACATTTTATTTTAGGCAAGTCGTGATGATTTGAGAATGCTAAATTGATCAAACATAGGCTCAGCTGCTGGCTGGTTGGTCATTACTTTAAAAAACAAAAACTTATATCTAACGACCAAAAAATGCTCCAAACGGAACGAAATATAATCACTTTGCCACTACATACAAAACTGAACTATTTTAATATAGCTGAAACAGTATAGGCCTAGTACAGGGGTAGGCAAGTTCGGTCCTAGAGAGCCGCAGTCCTGCAGAGTTCAGCTCCAACCCTAATCAAACACACCTGAACAAGCTAATCAATGTCCTCAGGATTACTAAGGCAGGTGAGTTTTTTTTTCAGGGTTGGAACTGAACTGGCTCTCTAGGACCGAACTTGCCTACCCCTGGCCTAGTATAAGCTGTTTTGGGAGAAGGGGGGGGGGAAGACTGGGTTGGGACGGCCGGTAGGATAAGCTGTCGGACAAGGGCCGGGCTAGGGCCTGAACGTCATATATTTGAGGCCCATGCAGGGTTCTAGCCTGAACATCTTAAAGTGAGTGGGGGGCAAACCGAAAGTTGATGCCGAAAATCCAGCACTCTCCTTCACTGCTGCGACTATACTCTTGTTTGTATGCGTTCCTTCGCTGGCATTTTCCACATTTCGTTTTTCTCCCTTAATAACAAATGTGTCCATTCTGATGCTCAATTTTACCGAACTAATGGTTGCTGATGACTATTTGAATTGAATTCTGCCAAAGTGCGCGCTTGTAAGTGTTCGTTAAATGCGTAACGTTAATTATGTGAGTAGGTCTGCTCATGTCTGAAAATAATATATGAAAAACTAAATTATTTTACATAACAAAAACATTAAAGCTTATATTTGTTTAGTACATTTTTTAATGTAAAAACTAAAATGAATTGTAAAACTGAAAGTCATTTTTTAAATTGTGTTCAGCATGGTGGGCCGCATTTGAATTCGTGACGGGCCGCGGTTTGAGAACCACTGGTCTAACCAATGTAAAATATCAGTGCCAAATAAACTCAGCAAAAAAAGAAAAGGAACGTCCCTTTTTCAGGATACTGAAAATACATTTTAAAGATAATTTGTAAAATCCAAATGAGTTTACAAAATATTTTCCATACTTGTTCAATGAACCATAAACATTGCACATGCAGCTGCATTGTCCTAAGGACAGGTTTACAGGCGGCAGGCAATTAAGGTCACATTTATAATAACTTAGGAAATTAAAGCGATTTGTCCGTGGACACGGCAAGAATGCGTAAGTGTCTTGCTTAATACCAGTTTTCTGTTTCTGTCGTTTCGATTACATATCTGCTAGTAGGGAGGATTAATTGGTTTACTGCTTATTTTATTTAAAAAGTTATGCTGATTGTGCATGTTGTTTGCTGTAATTGGAATCTACAAAATACTTTTTGTTACCTGTTAATTTGTGCTTAAGTGGCAAACTGTACTGCAGAAGTTTCGATTTCAAGCCATTTGCGTGCTATAGGCTTTGCTGTGCTAATTAGAAAGGCGTGGACAGCTGTATTCAGGTTAACCCTCTATGGTATGCATCATGTTCTAACCATGAAATATTTTTTTCAAATAAGTTTTTATTACATGAAATAGCTTCAATCATACAAATCAAAACAGCTTTTTGAAAAAAATAATAATAAATTTTTTGGGGGAAGGGGGTACTTAGGGAAATGTTATATGGCAATGCTGCACCACAGTGGAAAATGGTAAAAAAAAAAATATATATATATATAAAATTATGATTTTCTTTTCTTTTTAAATGTACATTTCTTTTAAAAATTGATGGATTTATATACTCTGAACTCATGCAAACCAAAAAAGGTAGATCCCTATCATTTAACCTTCACTGAAGGCTAACTCATCCTCACTCTCATCACATGGAAGAGCTAACTCTGCACTCTTCCTATTGGCCTTTCTGTAAAATGCATTTTCTGAAAAGAAGAAATAATGTTGTTATTTATACATAAATACAATAAGCACTTCAAATAAATAAATAACTGCAATCGTATTATTGATGCTACTATCAATAAAAAAATATATATATATATATTCATTAATTCAGAATAACAAGGAAATGAGTAGAAATTAATTCGCAGAAGCATCAGTCCTCCTCGTGTGAAGACCGATGAGGTAAAGACCTGCGGCGCTACATGCGCGACTCAACCGAGCAACGACACTGACAACACACAGTAGTATCTATCCTTTATTCTCCTTACTTTCCTTTCCTCTCTCCACCACTTTCAACATGTACTTCCATTATATTCCTGTTGTCTCTCAACGGAAACACACAACAAGCAGGAGACGGTGCAATCATGCTAACCTGCGTCATATCCACACTTCTTCTATTGCACCCTTTTCTTTTTCTATGGGCCTCTGGAATTGTCAGTCAGCTGTCAACAAAGCTGACTTTATTCCAGCCTTTGCTACTCAGTCAACTCTTAGTCTCTTAGGCTTGACTGAGACCTGGATTAAACCTGAAGACACGGCAAACAACTTCTCATTCACCCACACCCCCGTCAGGTTGGGAGAGGTGGGGGTTCGGGCTTATGGAAGAGCTAACTATGCACTCTTCCTATTGGCCTTTCAGTAAAATATTGCTGTATTCATTTTCTGAAAAGAAGAAATAATGTTGTTATTTATACATAAATACAATAAGCACTTCAAATAAATAAATAACTGCAATCGTATTATTGATGCTACTATCAAAAAACCCAATGGGGAAATACATTACTGCAATTCCACTGGCGTTGTCATATGGCAACATACGTATTTTTCCATAGTGGCACAGCGTTGCTGCCGTATGGAAACATTGATGTTTTCTCAATTTACAGTAAAACTATGTTAGACAGTTAAATTGTGAATAAAAATATAAAATTTACTTAAAGATGCTGCAAAAAAAAAAAACTTTAGAAGAGATGTTTAGAAATGAGGTTAATAGAGCAATTTCTGGAGCACTTCAACAGGTGTCTTCCGTGTGAGGGTGACATCCATTATATTCCTGTTGTCTCTCAACGGAAACACACAACAAGCAGGAGACGGTGCAATCATGCTAACCTGCGTCATATCCACACTTCTTCTATTGCACCCTTTTCTTTTTCTATGGGCCTCTGGAATTGTCAGTCAGCTGTCAACAAAGCTGACTTTATTCCAGCCTTTGCTACTCAGTCAACTCTTAGTCTCTTAGGCTTGACTGAGACCTGGATTAAACCTGAAGACACGGCAAACAACTTCTCATTCACCCACACCCCCGTCAGGTTGGGAGAGGTGGGGGTTCGGGTCTCCTCATTTCCAAAAGCTGGAAATACCTCACATGCTCTTATAACAATACTTCCTTTGTATTTCATGCTGTTACAGTCACACTCCCTGTAAAACTCCACATTGTAGTTATTTATCGCTCTCCAGGTCAGATTTAAACTTTCTAGAAGAACTGGATATGCTGCTGTCTTCACTCCCTGAGGATGGCAGCCCTAGTACTTTTTGGTGACTTCAGCGTATACCTTGAGAAGCTACTTGCTGCTGACTTCCACTCTCTCCTACACTCTTTCAAACTTCAGTGGCTCAACACCACAGGTATCCATAAAACAGGTAACCACCTCGACCTCATCTTTACACGCAATTGTATCACAGATAACATCTTGGTCAACTCCTTGCATGTCTCAGATCATTTCTTTATTACTTTTAATCTACATCTACCTTCTTCCGCACCACCAACCCCCTCGGCCAGTTTTATTTAGATGAAATCTAAGGTCTCTTTCTCCTTGACTTTCCTCTTTGGTATCATACTCTCTTCCCACCCCCACTCACTTCGCATCATTAGATGTGAATTGTGCCACAGATATGCTATTTTCTACACTAATTAGCTGCCTAGACAATATCTGTCCTATTTCCTCCAGACAAGCACGTGCGACATCCCATCAAGACAGCACCAGTTTACCATCCAACTGGGCTCATCAATGATAATCCTGTCGAGTTCGGCCAGGAATCTTGGGGTGATCCTTGATGATCAGCTGACCTTTAAAGATCACATTGCAAAAACAGCATGATCATGCAGGTTTGCACTACACAACATCAGGAAGATCAGACCCTTCCTAACTGAGCATGTAACGCAGCTTCTCGTCCAGGCCCTTGTCATTTCTAGGTTGGACTATTGCAATGCTCTTCTGGCTGGACTTCCATCATGCGCAATTAGACCTCTACAAATGATTCAGAATGCAGCAGCACGTTTTGTGTTCAGTGAGCCCAAGAGAGCCCATGTCACACCACTTCTCATCTCTCTGCACTGGCTTCCAGTCGCGGCACGTATCAAGTTCAAGACATTGGTGCTTGCCTACAGAACAGCCACGGGCTCCGCGCCCTCCATACCTCCACTCTCTCCATGCATCTACGTCCCCTCCAGAAGCCTGCGGTTGGTAAATGAGCGGCGGCTCGTGGTCCCGTTTTCTTTCACCGTACCCTGTTGGTGGAATGACCTACCTAACTCCATCCGAACAGCCAAATCCCTCACAATCTTCAAGAAACAACTGAAAACTCATCTCTTCAGTGAGCTTCTAACTGCCTCCAATAATAATAATAATAATACTAAAATTCTATGCCCTCACTTATTATGTTCTGCTATTATCCTCCTGTCCTATCTTTTTATTATTTTGAACAATGACTGAAACCTTGCATAATGGGCACTTCTTGTTTATTGCATATGATACATTGCTTGTTGTATTCCTCAACTGTAAGTCGCTTTGGATAAAAGCGTCTGCCAAATGACTAAATGTAAATGTTCTACTGAAAAACACCAGAAGAAAGATAGCCAGGGCCCCTGCTCACCTGCAGATGTAGCTAATAAACGGCAATGTCCATAATGTAAGACATTTAAGAGACTGCTACAAAGAGACGGGAAGAGCAGTTAAAGGGGTCATATGATGCTTTTTTAAAGATCATTATTTTGTGTATTTGGTGTAACGTTAAAACAAATATTTTTAGATGTGTTAAGACATTTGCTGGAAATAAAAGCAGTTGAAATTCAGAGGATGTTTCTTTTTTTGCTGAGTTTACAGCTGAAACTATAATAAACGGATTTTTAAAGTCTCTGAGCTGTTAACAAATGAAGTAAGGAATATTGTTAATGTTGTTTATTGCACAAGGCATTACAACATTTTTAAAGATAACAGTATGCTAGAACAAGGGGTTATGCAGGTTTTATGAAGGTAAAATGATTCTTTTAAGACTTAAGTATAGAAAATTCAATTTTGTTCAGTTTCTCAGAAAACAAGACTTAATATCTTCATTTTGCATCTCAAGTAAATGTATCTTGATTCAAGGACCTTTGGATATTTGTATTGGAAAGCAAACAAAAACACTGAGCAAGATTTTTTGCAATGCATGCAACATTTAATGCCACGAATTTATGACTTTCTGCTCTGATTTAAGATCTTTATAGGGCTTTAATTTGTCAAAGCACAAATTAACACTTTTTAAGACCTGCAAAAAAAAAACTGTATAACTACTCACTGAGGTTTGATGTTGTCATGAAGAGGATAGTTCTATGTCAAAATTACTCTGACAATACAGCATATTGAGCAGGGATGATGCCTTGAGCTTATCAGCTGCTGGGTTAGCTCTCCTCTGTAAACAAGATGTGACAACAGCTGGGTCTCTCTCAGATGTATTGTAATGCCTAAAAGACAAAGGAATTTATGACAGATTTAAAGGGCCAAGAGACAGTAATATACAGCCTACTGTTCCTGTTTACAGATAAGGTAGTTAACTTTTGGCAAACAGCAGGCAAGAGAGAATTAACCCAGTATTAAAAATGGCTGTGAATAATGTATGCACATTTAAAAGACAGATTTATGTGAAATACATATTACAAAGTTTACAACCACATTTAATACACCGGTAAGTTTTTTCATTACTGTCTAAAGCAAAGAATGTCTGATTTGATAAACCAGTGCAGTTTCACATTCAAGTGAAGTGAATATTAGATGGATTTATGCAGCCATCTGATTGACTGGAAAAGTTATATGCTTAATTGTGAAATATATATTACCCATTATTCCAGTCAAACTGAATCATTTAATTGAGAACATGTCCAGCAGCACTACTTGTAATTGTAATAAAAAGTCACATTGACTGCACAGACAAGACTCCTCAGTGCTCCATGCTTGTGCCTCTATCGCTGCTGTGGTAGACCAATAGCAACACCATGAGTACAAATTGTGAATTGCACCTTTTTGCACAAAATGACCTCGGGAGGAAGTAGTCAAGTTTGTTCCATTCTCATTTGAGTGAATGAAATACTGTATCTAGTTCACAAATGTCAGAAACAAAAAGAGTAATGGGATGCCACTATAAAACGGTACTCATATTGTCAGTGACAACATGGATGGAAGAGAAGCCCTTGAATCCAACATCACAATCAATTGAACAAAAAATACCCATCGTTGCTCTGCTTTCTGAAGGCAAAAATCAAGCCGATAACAACAACCAACTCCCTATGGCCTCTCAATAGTCCAGTCAAATTAGCATATGTTTTCACTTCAGAATGCGGCAACACACCTGGTCTTTAATTACCCAAAGAGAACTCAATTCACATCCCTTCTGATCTTACTCCAGTGGCTCCCAGTTGCGACCAGAATTGAAATAAATAAAGTTTACACACTGGCTATTAGGACTGCCACTGAAACAGCACCTCCCTATACCTCAATTCACTAATTCAAGTGTATTCTTCCTCCTGTCAGCTCAGGTCATTGAATGAGCGACGTCTTGATGTTCTTTCACAGTGAGGTAAAAAGTCACTTTCCAAAACCTTCACCGTCTCTGTTCCTCTCTGGTGGAATGATCTGCCAACCTCCATCCAAACTGCTGAGACCATCACAACTTTCAAGAAGCAGCTGAAGACACATGTGAAGTCAAGTCACCTTTATTTATATAGCGCTTTATACAATACAGATTGTGTCAAAGCAGCTTTACAGTGTTAAACAAGACCATAGTGTCAATAATGCAAACAAAATTAAATTTTGCTGGAGTAGAGCATCTCTAATAAGAGGACATTAGTAAACAGTCAAAGTCAGTTCATCATTGATTCAGTGATGTCATCGTCCAGCTCAGTTCAGTTCTCTTCCAATAGTGTCTTTGGAATCAGTGTCCCCAACTAAGCAAGCCAAAGGTAACAGCGGCAAGGAACCAAAACTCCATCGGTGACAGAAATGGAGAAAAAACCTTGGCAGAAACCAGGCTCAGTCGCGGGCCAGTTCTCCTCTGGCCAGAAGAAACCAACATGGTGTGGTCAGGTGTGCAAAGGACTCATCTGGTTCTCTTTGCTGAGGATTTGTGCCAATGGCCGACGAGGTCTTCGCAGGGGATCTGTCTCTGGGGCTCATCTTGTCATGGTATCCGCTGACATTCAGGGCTATTGTGGTCATCTCTAGGTGCTGATCCACCATCTGGTCTGGATATGGACTGGATCTGGGTGGTTACAGTGACCTTGGAATAAGAATGAAACAGACTAATACAAGTGTAGATGCCATTCTTCCTAAGATGTAACAAGTGCATTGGGTGTTATGGGAAGTGTTTTTCGGTTCTGGTTGACCTAATTAATGCAGCCTAACACATCTCTTCCACAAACACTTTTTTGTTTCTGTTTCTGTTTCACCTTTATTTATATAGCGCTTTATACAATACTGATTGTGTCAAGGCAGCTTTACGGAGTCAAACAGGAAAATAGTTTGTCAATGATGCAAGAAGACAATAACAAAGAGTCATTTTTCAGCTAAAGTCATTGATGATTCAGTGACATCCAGTTCAGCTCTCTTCCAATAGTGTCTGTGCAATCAGTCAAGCGTCCCCAACTAAACAAGCCAAAGGTGACAGTGGCAAGGAACCAAAACTCCATCGGTGACAGAATGGAGAGAAAACCTTGGGAGAAACCAGGCTCAGTCGGGGAGCCAGTTCTCCTCTGGCCAAATGAAACCAGCATGGTGTGGTTTAATTCCAGGCTGCAACACAGGTGTAGAGGTCTTGTCTGATTCCCGTGGTCTTGTGCCGATTGTAAGTGAGTCGCTTGTAAATTTAAATGTAGCCTACTTGCATGAATTATTGAAAATGAACCATGCCCTGTTAGCAACAAAAGGTTGGCATTTTTCAGAAATAAACTGCCCTCATCTACAGTAGCCTATGTCACAAAAAGGCCAAAGTAGGTTGTCTCCATCATCCAAAACGCCAGTATTGTGCCGAATAGTAGGCATGTGCAGTTTTGGAAGACAACTGATGGTTTCAAAATTATTTGTATTATTATGCTGTATGATACAGACCTACAATCAGGGTGGTAAAGGAATTAAATAAGGAATTGGAATTTTGCTCGCCCCTAAAATGGCCTGATAAATACGTGATTTATTCCCCAAACAAGTTAAGTATGAAGTTTCTGCAGAACAAAAGTGGGCGTTTCTAAATTTGTGGGCATTTTCAAGCTGGTTGGTGTTTCTAAATTATGCAATGAAATTGTGCCTCGGGGTTGCAAACAAATTGCAACAGTTGATTCCCGGCGCGATTTCTCTCAGAATCATTGGTCCAAAATAATATATTATGTAGCACCAATAGTAATCCAACATTATTTTATATTCAACATAAAAAAAATAAAATAAATCATGATACCTAATTTAGAATTTAGAATCATGAGCAAATGGTAATGTATAAAACATTGTTGCGTTACTAATCACAAAACACATCATAACATCACATTACTGCATATGTACAGTTTTATTACAAACTAATTAACAATTCTCTATATAAAGTTTAAACTCCAAAGTTTAGATTCCAACGTGTGAAAGCTTCGGTAAATAGTGTATGCCATTAGGAAAACCCTCTACTGGAATGGGGCGTGTGTTTACGTCATCACGTTCCGTCTGTGCCACGCACTCGCAGACGTCTAAGCGGGAGTAAGGCGGAGCGCAGAGCAGTGAGGCCAGTGTCCAGTCTTGTATTTCTGGCTGCTGTGGTCACTCACTGATTCAATGAACGGCACAATGGCCGCATCGTCGAACAGGATCATGCTGGGACCCCTTGTAGCTGCTATCGACCAAGGCACGAGTTCCACACGTTTTCTGGTAAGTCGCATCTTGAGGACATGTCATCGTGTTGTGGTGGAGCTTAAGTGACTCGCATACAGACAGATTGGAGAGTCCTCCATGCCCTTGTCAACATGTGCGGGAAAATATACCGGAGCCGGTTCAGCTGGAGTTCTGTCATGCCAGTTAACCACATTGATTACATTTAGTTTCTGAATCTGCTCATTTGCACGATGCTAATTGAACGTTAACTGAATCCTTCTAGTTAGCTTTGTATTTGTTCAGTACTTGTGTCTCAGAATCTGTGAAATTCATCTTGCTAAGAATTTTACACAATGGGTTTGAGCAGCATTACAAATTTCAAATGTTTGATAAAAAAATTACTTTACATTTCCAGCTGTAATAATTTTGTCTGAACATCCGAACTTTTTAAATGACCGCTTCTCCATACAGTGTATTGTCCAGGTAGGGTAACGTTAGGTGTTTTGATTCCAATCGTGTCTTGTGCGGATTTCTGATGGTCTTAGAAAAAGTTTTAATACGCCATTCCACAGATTAAACGAGGCAGAAATACTAAGCAAGAATAACACTTGTTTTTCTGTTCTTTTTTTTTTTTTGAAGATCAGAAGGTACAGTAAAATTAGTTCCATATTCTAGTATTTGGCAGCAGAGCTATTTTTTCTTTTGTAAAAAAAAAAAACAATGTAGTGAAGATCTGTCGGAACTCATTGTGTTCCTTAAATGTTCTTAAGAAGGTCTTAAAGGGGTCATATGATGCAATTTAATTTTTTCCTTTCTCTTTGGAGTGTTACAAGCTCTTGGTGCATAAAGAAGATCTGTAAATTTGCAAAGACTAAAGTCTCAAATCCAAAGAGATATTCTTTATAAAAGTTAAGAGTCAGCCACACCTACCTAAACGGCTCGTTCGAACACGCCCCCACATATCTACCTCACTATGTGGGAAGATTTATATGGGCTGTATGTGTTAGATCTGACAAGGTTGTGGCACTAATAGTGGACAACACAATTGAATATCCTCTGTTTGTGTGTCCAACAGGAAGACAAAAATGTATAGGCCTATAAGAATGTGTGTTTGTGTTAAAAGAGGGTGTGCTTGTAATTCCAGGGCCTGACAAACATTCCTCATATTGTTAAAATGTTGTGGCCAGAATTGTTACTCAACAGAAGAGCTCAGAATGAGGTCAAACACTGTGATTAATGCCTCTGTAATTAATTGTTGGAAATTCCAGTTTTCAACATCACTGACATTTCACTGCAATAACAGGCTGAAATGCAGTGGAAGGGTATTCCAGAAAGCAAGGTTAACTTACCGTCACATATACCCTGAACTCTCGGTTGATTAACCCAAACCTTGCTTACTTGAGCTATGCTGGTTCCAAAAACACATCCGAGAGTAAGTTCAGTTAACACAAGACATTCTCAACAGAGCAATGAATCGACTAGTCACCATGGAAACCAACGCAAAATAAAAGCGCACCATGCTGCTTCTTTCTACTTCTTTTTTTCAGTGGTCATTTACATACTAATTGATGGTTGTGCAATCTTTTTTTTTTTTAAATTCCGTTTAATCTTTTAATCACTGAGAATAAAAATTATATTGTTTGTTTGATGCTTATTATATAATAAGAAATATCACATTTATTTTATTATAGAAATACAGTAGAATACAATAGAAAATGCTGATCCATGATGTTTGAGAGGACAATAAAATATAATAAATATATTAGAATAAAATAAACATTACCTTGTTATAATAGTGTTTTATAATTAAAGGGGTCATATGATGTTAAAAAGAACATTATTTTGTGTATTTGGTGTAATGAAATGTTTATGCGGTTTAAGGTTCAAAAACACATTATTATCCACATACTGTACATTATTGTTTCTCCTCTATGCCCCGCCTTTCTGAAACGCGTCGATTTTTACGAAGCTCATCGTTCTGAAAAGCGAGGTGTGCTCTGATTGGCCAGCTATCCAGTGCGTTGTGATTGGCCGAATACCTCAAGCGTGTGACGGAAATGTTACGCCCCTTACCATGTTGTGGACATTTGGGCAGCGTTATGCAAATCTTCCCACACCGTGACGTAGGTATGTGGCACACCCACTGGAGTCTCATCAATAGGTCACGTATTTGCTGATAGCTCTGAAGTAAACTAACCCTGAAACAAACCTACTCCGGAGCAGGTTATGTTCAGAGAGTAAGTTTCTATGGCTACTTACATACCCTGAAAGTTACCTCCATTTTTGGAACCGAAAGATGGGGTTATCCACTTACTTACTCCCAAACATACCTGGGTATGTCACATAACCTGCTTTCTGGAATACCCCTCAGGTACAAACGCTGAGTTTTTATACCTGTGATTTCTGTCTTTCTAATACTGCATGTTGAACAGGGGCAGATTGGAGGGAAAAACAGATAACTGTCTCTTATATTATCAAAAACTTAAAAGTTATCTGTTCTTTTAATTGTAGGTTTTCAATGCAAAAACAGCAGAGCTTCTCAGTCACCATCAGGTTGAGATTAAACAGAGCTTTCCCAAAGAGGGGTGAGTATTTTGTCCTTTGTATTGACACACACTGGTTCAATGGGGCAATGCATTATGCAATATAGTAAGAGTACATCTTGTGATTCAAATCACAAATTCACTATTGGCTCATATAATGTTATTCTGGATGAGCTGAATAGGATTTCTTCCATTCGCATTGATGGCAAAGATATCAGCTGTGTTTAGTTATGCACAGTGTGCTATATTTAAGAATCATGCAAATTTCATGTGGCTGGTTGGAGTGAGAACCAGGGTTATTTAGTACCATTGAGATATTATTGTAGTTCTTTTTTTTTTATATTTTGAATTTGTTTTTAATTTTACATTTTCTGTTTTCATTTTAATTTTAATTAGAGTTGTTGTAATTTTGTTATGTGTTTGTCACGTTTCTTATTTTTTATGTAGTTTTTATTAATTTTTATTTCAGTTTTAGTTATTTTAGTAGAACAAGTTAAACTAAATGAAAATGAGAAATATTGTATAAAATAAAGTTTTTATATTTTTTATTTTATTTCAGTTAAAATTTATTTTATTTCAAATAACAAAATTGTTTATGGATTTAGTTTAGTTAACAATAATAACCCATTAAAAATCATTTATTTATCCTCAGCTGGGTGGAGGAGGATCCAAAAGAGATTCTTCAGTCTGTGTATGAGTGCATGGACAGAACCTGTGAGAAACTGACCCAGCTCAACATTGACATATCGAACATAAAAGGTATCAAGCCAACTTGTTATTTCTCCATTTAACTGTTATTACATGTTGTATAACCATGAGGTTGTTTATTTTCATTTCTTCATGTGTTTTAATATGTCTGCAGCTATTGGTGTGACCAATCAGAGGGAAACCACCCTTGTTTGGGACAAGGAAACAGGCGAACCACTTTATAATGCTATAGGTAAATAACATTACCTTCCTATTATATATGACCAGGGGTGGACTGGCCATCTGGAGTACCAAGAGTTTTCTTGGTGAGTCGCTGGACAATGTGGGCTGTCTCATTGCTACGCAAATGTATAAAGAATGAATGATAGTAAATTTACGTATCATTCGTCGGCCCAGTTAGTCAAGTAAGTCAAGTCACCTTTATTTATATAGCGCTTTATACAATACAGATTGTGTCAAAGCAACTTTAGAGTGTTAAACAGGAAAAAATGTGTGCTTATAATGCAAGAGGACAATAGAAAACAGTCAGTTTATCAGTTAAAGTCAGTTCATTGTTGATTCAGTGATGTCATCGTTCAGTTCGTAAAATGGCCCACACGGCCCAATTGAGTCAAAATTATTAATATATTTAGCGTACTCAGGCTAAGTGCAGCAGTGTAACAGTGCTCGTCGATGTAAAAATGATTGAGATGACCAATCAAATCAAAGGTCGACATTGTTCATATAGACCCTTTTAGGGCCGATGTCACAATTATGTCACCGCGCTAGCTGGAGGCAAAACAAAGGTGAAACTGGAGGCGGCCAATTCAAACCAGCGCAGGTTCAGCTACATAAGGAGCTTAAAATATCGTCTTTTTGTGATGTCGGTAGCCAGAGTTGACATAGTAGAGGCTCCGATTTTAAATTTTAAAGCATACCTGCTGCCACCGCCAGACAAAAAAAACGACGACAGCTGTGGTTAAATGAGATAAAATGAGCGGACTGGACAGAAACGATAGTCAAAAATGCTCGCGTTTGCAGTTCACACTTCTTGTCAGAAAAGGTTAAATAAAGTATTGTCTTTTGTTATGTATTATGGTTTGTGTTACGCGTCTAAAGATTTCTTATGCATCTCACGACTATGTCGTGTATGAAATAATGTCTGTGTGCATGTGTGTAAAACAACAAACTGTATTTATATGCTTAATGATCTAATTGTATATACAGGTGCATCTCAATAAATTAGAATGTCGTGGAAAAGTTCATTTATTTCAGTAATTCAACTCAAATTGTGAAACTCGTGTATGAAATAAATTCAGTGCACACAGACTGAAGTAGTTTAAGTCTTTGGTTCTTTTAATTGTGATGATATTCAAATAATATATCCATCACACTGAATGTGTAACTTTTTTTGTATTTTGGCCCAGATCACTCTAATGTAGCTGTAAAAATAGTTGCCTGCTGAAATTGAAATATATGCATCTTCATGACTAGACAGACACAGGTGAGTTTCTCTTTATTATAGCGTTACACGTTAGATTTCTCTATAGATGTGAATCACTCAACCGGCGGTAATCCTGTCAGATCATCCATGCTTTGAGCTAGCGTGTAGGGTCGGCCAATCTGGTTTCGTCCGTTAAAGTTAACCTTTTCAAATAACAGTCGCGATCCCGGACAGCGAGTGACTTTACATATGCAGGTAAAATCAGATTTTCTCCAATCACTGTTAAAAAAACAAACAAAAACAAGCTAACAAACTTCATAGCTAGCTTTAGTGAAGCAATCAGGGGAATCTTTCTGCCTCCACCTAAGCTCCGCCCACAGAAAAACATCACAATGTTTACTAACAAAGGGTCTATAAGCTGAGCAGGAATTCCAGCATTGCGCTTTTTAACGCTTGAAGAATGAGAAGTAAGGTGTAAGCAGCTGAACATAATGTGGCTGAATCTAGAAATATTGCTAACTGTTTACGATAAAAAAAAGTTAAACAACTGACAGTAATATCCAGGGATGCAAACTACTGCTGACCTTTGGCAAATTTCTCCAATTTGAATGCCATTTATGTTAATTGTCACGCAATGTAATTCTTAATTGTGCGTAACGCGCAATGACCGAGTCATAGCCATTTTCAGCATATCAGGCATAAGATAAGGAGTAATTGTTTGCATGTTGTGAATGTTTCTTGTCTTTTGTGGTAGCCTTTTGGTAATTTCACTCATCTAAGTAAATGATTCATAAAACTCAGAGTGGGAGAGTTATCATCTTTAGACTTGGTAACTTTTGGATTTCACTTAAGTGTGTCGCTGTTAGTGTCCTATATTAAAATAGAAATATTATTTGCAAGTAGTTCACATGCATTATTTTATTGTAAATAAGTGTTCTTTAAAGCTGCAGTCCGTAACTTTTTTTTGGCTAAAAATTATATAAAATAAATTTTTGAGCAAGTACATAGCCAGTCAGTGTTCAAAACTATCTCCTTAATTTAGCATGATTCACAACGTTAAGCTTGTAATAGTGTGTTCTACTTGGGTGGTACTGGTAGGTTTCCACGGGAAATACGAGCTTGCGGCCTACGTCTTTGCGTCATTACATCACGTCTGTTTACATAAAGAAGGAGTCCCGGCTAGGCTTTATCGCATGTGAGGGTGCTGCTGGTGGCAGGTCATTTATAGTCTTTTCTCACAATTAGAGATTAGACTGTACAGGAAATGAAATCTACAATTAACACTAATACACACTAAATAGTAAATACATATAGTCACGTAATGCTGATGTAACAAACCATTTGAGAACAAAGTATAACAATAATAATAATTTGCACGGATTGATGTGATCTGAGCTAACTTTACGATTGTTAGATTTAATCACCGTTGGTAGCGTGATTTATTGTAATGCTTTTTTTTTTCTCAGTTGGTGAGAGCAAATTATATTTGCATCATACTTCTAAGATGTAGAATCTGTGATTCCGATGTACAGTATCCACACCGGTGCAGTTACTGACAGAAGAGCCGTGCCGATGCACAACCCACGTAAAGATGATAATTCCGCCAATAACTGCAATTGCAGGTTTTAAAACAGAGATGGCGACAAAAAGGCAAAACCTACGGAGTGCAGCTTTAACTATTTACAGTTATTTCTCAAAGACAAATTCAAGTGTCTTTGAGAAAAGACCAGGGTTCATGAACCGTAGCCATTTTGTTTTGGGTTTGTCCTTTTTGGGTCTGTGTAGGGCTGAAATGATTCCTCGAGTAACTCAAATACAAAAAATAATTTGCCTCGAGGCTTCGTTTAGTTCATTTACTGTAACTACACACGGAACACTGTGTTTCCCCACGGACCATTATCACTGACGCACAACCCAATAAATGCTGGACATTTTTAAGACCGTAAATTAATATGGTTGCTAGTTATGATGTCCCTAAGTTAGCTATGATTAGTGAAAGACTAAGCACCATTCATGTTGATTATCTCATTCTCTGTGTGACACACACACACACACACACACACACACAC
>NW_015632550.1:56177-56779 GCF_001515625.1 Sinocyclocheilus rhinocerous
AGCATGATTACAAATGTGATACTGATTTTATGCAACAGTTCAATAAACAAGAAGTTAATATTAAGAGACTTACGTTTTAGACACTATATTGCCTGTTTTTGCTTTATTTCGCCAGCAAAAAATAATTCCAGCCACAGCACTGTTTTTTCGTCTCTACATGATGGTGTTTTGTTCCTGAATTAATCAACCGTTTAAATGATTCGGTTCAATTGCAATGACTCATTTATTAACAGTGACTTGCTGCTACCTACTGGTGGTTTTAATTTCACATTTAAAGTATCTTTTCATTTTTAAAACAATTGTAAATATCAGTATTCAAGGTTTTCTGTTTAAAATAACAAAATATTAAATATGCATTTGTAATAAAATAACAAAATATTAAATATGCATTTGTAACTGCAGGTTAAATGCATTCATGTCCCTCTGAGCTGAATTAAATAGTGTGTAAATAGGCCTACATCTAAATGCCTCTTCAGATGCAGCTTCTGTGTTTCCTCTGCATTGCAAAGATGAATGTTGTTGATTGATACTTTCATTTGCTTGATAACAGCCCAAATGTCTTATTATAATTGACTGATTAAATATAAGAATTTGACTCAAAT
>NW_015632550.1:57278-58403 GCF_001515625.1 Sinocyclocheilus rhinocerous
ATATTAATTTCTATCACTGCTGTGAACTGACCAGTACACAGAATATGAAGGATATCAAAAACAAATCTCACTCACTCACTCTCTCTCTCTCACACACACACACACACACACACACACCAGTACGTAAAAAGACATTTAAGAGGGTTTATTCTCCAAATAACTCTAATTTCATGTTGCAGAAAAATGTTTAGAAACTGTGTATGGACTCTTGTTCTTGTTCCAAGTTACCTTCCTGTGCACTGATTTTTTGCCTCTTACAAAAGCCACAAAGTCTTCCAAGAAGACAGTAAAGGCTTATGTCATGCTTGAGCTTTAGTTAGGCTGAAACTTGAAAGTTAAGTTGCATGACATAAATGCAATGTTTAGGTATTATTATTGTTACTACTGTTACTTTGATTTATGCCTTAGTTTTAGTTTGTACCTTTTTATCTTTTTTAAAGTAATGTGAAATTGATTTTATATTTCTTGATTTATGCCTTAGTTTTAGGTTGTAATGTTTACCTTTTTGAAAGTAATGTGAAATTTATTTTTGTATTTGTATTTATTTATTTTATTTTTTACTTATATTTTTATTTTTTTATTGATATATTTGTATTTGCATTTTGAATGTAATTTGGCAATTAAATGCATTAAATGGGTTTAGTTTTAACGGTAATTTAATGTATGCAGTTTCAGCAGTAAAAATATTTCTTTTCTAAAAAGGAAACAAATTAGTTGTTTATTTTAAGAGACCTATCATATTTTCTCTTGTATATCTAGTATTGCTCTTTAATAAAGAAAAATGGCTTCTCATCCGATTAATCGATAAAATAATCGGTAGAATACTCGATTACTAAAAATAATAAATAGCTACAGCCCTAGGTCTGTGCTTAAAAGGAAGCATCCAGTTAAAGGAGTCCTATTATGCTCTTTTACAAAGTCTTGATTTTGTTTTGGGGGTGTACTAGAACATGCTCTCATGCTTGGTGGTTCGAAAAACGCATTATTTTTCACATAATTTACATTATTAAAATATCTTTCTCCCCATCCTGGCACAAACGGCTCGATTAGTTCCGGCTTTGATGAACTTCTTCATCGTCTCGTCTGATGCACTCAACCAAGCGTTCTAACCACAACCTCGCCCCT
>NW_015632550.1:61015-65829 GCF_001515625.1 Sinocyclocheilus rhinocerous
GTATTGTACTGTCAGCAATTTATTATAAAAACGTTTTCATAATTGTAACATACATATTTACATACATAATTATTCAGGTGCATGTGTAATAACTTGCAAAAACTTGAGGCTACAGCAGCACTTCTTCTTCGTCGTCGTCTTGTCCGATGCACTCAACCAAGCATTCTAACCAGGACCTCGCCCCTCCCCACCCCCCAACCATTCAAATTTATGTAGGTGGGAATTATTTTTAATGATATTCTAATGAGCCACTTTGTGATATCACAAAGCCCGGAAAACAAACGCTGTAGTCCAAACGAGCCGTTTGCTGTAGTTCTTGAAAAGGGATTTTTTAAAAACGAAATATCTCCCTTTGGAGTGGACTTTGAGATTTGTAACTTTCTAGATCTTTTTTATGCCCAAACATACACGCTACACACTGACTAAAATTAAAAAAGTGAAAAAGCATAATGGGACCCCTTTAAAGCTACAGTCCATAAGTTTTGCCTCTTTGTCGCCATCTCTGTTTGAAAACCTGCAATTGCAGCTATTTGGGAATTATCTTCCTTGCGTGGGTTGATGCATGGCTCCAGCGCGGATGAATCTAATGTGTGGCTGTCAGTCTGCAGGTACTGCACTTTGTATTCTCAGATTCTACATTTTGAAAGTATGACCCAAACAAGAGTTTTCACTGGAGAATGTCATCTGAACAAGTAAGTAACAACCGCCACTTTTGTTCTGATCAACTGAGGAAAAAAGCATTACAATAAATTTTGCTTTCAATGGTGATTAAATCTAATGATCGGTTAGCTCATATCACATCAAACCGTGACAATTATTATTATTATTGTTATACTTTGTTTTCTAATTGTTGACGTTAATAACATCAGCATTACGTGAGTGCATGGATTTAGTGTATATTAGCGTTACCTGTAGATTTCCTGTACAGCCTAATCTGTAATTGTCATTCGTATTTCATATAAAGAAATTGTTCTTGTAACCCAAAAAGCAAATTAAAGTTCCTTACAACTTGTTCTCTTTGAAATAAATATTTTTATTACGGAGTAATCCCACGTATCTGTAATCAGATGCACATTTAAAACTGGAACATAATCCAATTTCAGTCATTAGGCTACATTTTTCTGAAGCCACTTCTCAGTACGAATTCTTTTGGTTTTGACTACGGGTGAATCTCTAGTCACTGACTGTCGTTTTGACTTTTCTGGATTACTATCCGCCATTTATTCCAGCTGCTGTGAGAAAAGGCTATAAACGATCCGTCACCTGCAGCATCCTCACGTGCGATATAGCATACTAGCTGGGACAACTTCTTTATGTTTACAGATGTGACGTAATGACGCAGCTCAATGCTCGAATTTCCTGTGAAAACCTACCCGTACCACTCAAATTAGAAAACTTTATTACAAGCTTCCACTGTAAAAAAAAAAATGGTATGAGTCATCTATTTAAAGATTATGGTAACAATATTACACATCATATTTTTAAGTCGTTTTTAAGGCTTGATTTTTTTTAATAGAATCTTCCTGAATAAATCATGTAAAATCTCCTAAATTATTTAATCTATGACACAATGATTTTAATATTATTAGTGTTTGTATTTGACTTGGAGTTATTTTGTACAATAAAAAGACTGTATACAGCCAGATAGCTCAAGTAGGAAAAATCTTTAATACACTAGCATTAGCAAAGCTACTGCTGATTGAACAAAGCATCATGCCTCATAGTAGTAGTACATGCAGTTATCCATAACCATAAGCTCTACTCTTCTGCACAATGGTAACGTCAGAAACTTCAACGTAAAAGAAACTCCTTCAAATGTCAAATATAACTGAACATTAAACATTAATAAATGTTTCCCTTTACTCAAAAACACAAAGTAGCACTTAATTTAAATATTTACTCTCCATATCCAGCCATATGCAAAGCATGCTGGGAACTAACAATCACTGCCAAAATAAAACTGCAAAATTGAGCTAATTCTCTTAAAATAAATAGGTAGCCTTCTTTTTTTTGTTTTTTTTTCAGTTTAATCAGTTCCTCAATTCATGCCTCAAAACTGCTTGGGTTTCCTTAAAAAAATATAAGGAAAACACAATCTCTTGGTTTTATTAGTGAAAAATTCTCAATATTTTCTATACAACGCTGAACCACAATTTCTTTAAGAAAATATACACACTATATTTAATTATCACATGATTCATTTTTTACAGTGTACCGTTGTAAATCTAGCTAAAGTAAGGCGATAGTTTTGAACACTGGCTGGTTATGTACTTGCTCAAAAGTTGATTTTGGATTGTCTTTAACCAAAAAAGTTACGAAGTGCAGCTTTAAAGGCACAATATGTAAGATATTTGTAATAAAATATCCAAAAATCACTTGCACAGTCTGATATATGTCATGCAGTTGTGTACTTGCGTTATCCCAAAATTTCCCAAGGATTGGTAAATCCAAGGAAATTCAAATTTTAAATAATGGTTTGTCCCGGCTCATTGTCGCGTATCAATGATGTATGGAATGTAATATCCATGCCATCGGTTTCCACTTGTAGAAACTATGGCAACACGCGTGGACAAAAATGCTGCTGTACAGTTAAACTAAATCAATTACGGCTGTTGCGAATAAAATTCAAATAAAATGAAAAGTGTTGACTGCTGCATTAATCTTAGATCTGCTCAATGTTGCACCATGATTCTTTTTCTGCGTTTTTACAGTGTTGCGCGTTATAAACAATCACACACGAGCCTGTTTATGAACGCAGCGTCCAATTAGAGGCGTTCAGATGAGTCATCTCTGAAACACTTAACAAGTTTTGTTAAGTGCACGCGCTCGCTGACTGAATTCTGCTCTCTCGCGAATTCTCTCATCATAAATAACAAAGTGCAGATGTACGTATGATGTAAGTAGGAGATTCATTCATCAAACAGTGAATAGACAGCTTTACTGATTATAAGGGAAGTTTTTTGAGAGAGCTTAAACTCTCATTAGACTGAAGTCAGTCATATACTGTTCCTTGACAATGTAAATAATCTTTGCTCGCTTTCTCTGTATAATTTATTCACTGTTTGAATAACTTTGGAAGGTACAGGTAATAAAAAAAAAGTAATTCATTACATTTATGAACATGATTCAGACATCTCTGGATGGTTAAAACGACATCTCCCATTGTTCCAATCTCCTTCATCAAGCTTCGCCTTTGTTATGGTTTTGAAAATGTGACCTCTAGTAGCGAAAACATACATATTGTGCCTTTAAAGGATTAATTCACTTTAAAATTATAAATCTGTCATTTTCTCACCTTTACATCATTTCAAACCCATGTGTTCCATTTTTTTCATAAACATAAAAAGGATTTTTTACACTCTGTTTAGGGCTGTGTGATATTGAAGAAAAATGCGATATGCGATACCTTGTTAAATGATGCGATATTCAATATGCAATATGATATTGCTTTAAGTGTGTGAAATCTATTTAAATTATATAAAAAAATATTTAAAAACCGAAGATTATATAACCAATATATATGCTTCACTTTCTTTCTTGGAAAAGAAAGCATCACTAAAGCTTCTGAAAGTGACCAGCAGTGTTTTATCATTACATAAAAAGCAATGTCACAAATCTGAAAATGTAATTGTAACATCAATGTAAACAAAAAAAAACAAAAAATTGAATGAATATAAATGCCACTATATAATTAATGCACAATTCGTTGAAATTAAACTGCAATCGTGATTTGGCAAAGGCTGCATTTTTTTAATGTGCAGTCAGTGAAGCATGGTTCTGTGATCAGTAGTTAAATACTGATCCTTCCTGAGGCCAGAGGGCGCTCTCACGCTGAAACTCCAAATATGCCCCGCAGAAAAAAAGGTAATACACATTGTTCCAGGAAATCCCTATCATAGCCTGTAGCTGAATAAACAAGATTGATCTGCTTACATTGATTCAATATGACTAATAAAACACGACTACGACAATATATGGTTTATCGGAGTTCTTCTTATTGTAATTGTTATTATAATTAAGTATATTTATAATGCAGTGCTAATAGACATAGCCTTTATCACTGCATAGAATACTATGAAATAATATGTTGCGTGCCTTATTCTGTGTAAGAAGCCACATCATCTCACAGAAGGATTTTATTTCAAACACTCGACTGAAGTTATGAAGTGAGTTTGGATTAAAAACATGTTATTAAACGTTGCCTTTTGTTGGACAAGAGGTTTATAAATGCTTCTCATGTTTGGAAGATGTTTGACACGTGTTGCTTGTTCCAATGCAAGTTATAAGCAACTCAAACTCGCAGTGCTTTCAGATGGAGCAGCATTTACTACTGATCACAGGGCTGTGCTGCACTGTCAAGCTGCACATAACAGCCTTCCTGATTTCATAATTGCACTAAACCAGATGATTTAATCATGATTTTGATTCATTGTGCAACCCTACTTGAGTCATATCCGACTGTTTACATGAATACTCGTCAAGACAGGCATTTTGACATAATACTTGTGTATTTACATTTACATTTTGACATTTAGCAGACGCTTTTATCCAAAGCGACTTACAAATGAGGACAATGGAAGCAATCAAAATCAACAAAAGAGCAATGATATGCAAGTGCTATAACAAGTCTCAGTTAGCTTAATTTTTTTTTTTTTTAAACCATATAATAAATAAAAAGAAAACAGATAGAATAGAAAAAGAGTAGAGCAAGCTAGTGTTAGAGGCCTTTTTGCTTTTGTTAATTGTATAATAAAATAAAAAGAAAACAAATAGATAGAATACAAAAAGATTAGAAAAGCTAGTGTTAGTTTTTT
>NW_015632550.1:65947-71199 GCF_001515625.1 Sinocyclocheilus rhinocerous
AAGTTTTTTTTTTATTATATAATAAATAAAAAGAAAACAGAATAGAAAAATAATAGAGCGAGCTAGTGTTAGAGGCCTTTTTTGCTTTTGTTAATCAGAAGTCAGAAAGTCAAAATTCTAATTGTATAATAAATAAAAAGAAAACAAATAGATAGAATGCAAAATGATTAGAGAAGCAAGTGTTTTTTTAATTTATTTTTTAAAGAAAAACAAGCAGTTAGTAAATAAATAGAGTGCAAGTTGAAGGTGGTGGTCCTTCATCCAGCAAGAAATCTTTGTTAGACAAGCTGAGATGCGAGCAGCTATCGTCGGATCATCAGGATGGAATGAGAGGTAGGGTTGAGTGTCATCAGCATAGCAGTGATATGAAAAGCCATGTTTCTGAATGACAGAACCTAGTGCTGCCATGTAGACAGAGAAGTGGTCCAAGTACTGAGCCCTGAGGCACCCCAGTAGCTAGATGTTGCGACTTGATGACCTCACCTCTCCAAGATACCTTGAAGGACCCATAGCCCTGAGGCACCCCAGTAGTTAGATGTTGTGACTTGGATCCCTCACCTCTCCAAGATACCTTGAAGGACCTATCTGAGAGATAAGACTCAAACCACTGGAATGTGGTACCTGAGATACCCTTTGCCAATAGGGTTGACAGGAGGATCTGGTGGTTAACAGAGTCAAAAGCAGCGGACAGATCCAGCAAGATAAGTATTGAAGATTTGGAATCCGCTCTTGCCAGTCTTAGGGCTTCAACAACTGAGAGCAAGGCAGTCTCGGTTGAATGTCCACTTCTGAAACCAGACTGGTTGCTGTCCAGGAGGTTGTTCTGTGTAAGAAAGGCAGAGACTTGGTTGAACACAGCTCGTTCAAGTGTTTTTGCAATGAAAGGAAGAAGAGAAACCAGTCTGTAGTTCTCTAAAAGAGATGGGTTAAGGGTGGGTTTCTTAAGTAGTGGGGTTATACGAGCCTGTCTAAATGCTGAGGGAAAAACACCAGTGTGAAGGGATGTGTTAACGATGTGAGTGAGTGCAGGTACAACGGCAGGAGAAATGGCTTAAAGGAGATGAGATGGAATAGGATCAAGCAGACAAGTAGTAGGATGATTAGAAAGGGCTTGAACAAGGAGTTGTGTTGCATGTTCTGAAAGAAAGGGCCTGATCTTTCTAATGTTGTATAAAGCAAATCTGCAGGACTGGGCAGTTTTAGCAATGTGGTCTGAGAAAGTCAGCTGATCATCAATCATAACTCCAAGGTTTCTGGCTGTTTTTGAAGGAGTTATGGTTGATGTGCCTAACTGGATGGTGAAATTTTGATAAAGTGATGGGTTTGTTGAAACCACAAGCAGTTCTGTCTTAGCCAGGTTGAGTTGAAGGTGATGGTCCGTCATCCAACAAGAAATGTCTGTTAGACATGCTGAGATGCGAGCAGCTATCGTCGGATCATCAGGATGGAATGAGAGGTAGAGTTGAGTGTCATCAGCATAGCAGTGATATGAAAAGCCATGTTTCTGAATGACAGAACCTAGTGATGCCATGTAGACAGAGAAGAGAAGTGGTCCAAGAACTGAGCCCTGAGGCACCCCAGTAGTTAGATGTTGTGACTTGGACACCTCACCTCTCCAAGGTACCTTGAAGGACCTATCTGAGAGATAAGACTCAAACCACTGGAATGTGGTACCTGAGATACCCTTTGCCAATAGGGTTGACAGGAGGATCTGGTGGTTAACAGAGTCAAAAGCAGCGGACAGATCCAGCAAGATAAGTATTGAAGATTTGGAATCCGCTCTTGCCAGTCTTAGGGCTTCAACAACTGAGAGCAAGGCAGTCTCGGTTGAATGTCCACTTCTGAAACCAGACTGGTTGCTGTTGCTGTCTATTTGACCATTCTAGTGTAATAATTTGTGAAAGAAAACGTCTCCAGTCACTGTAGTAACCTCAGTTCCCTGAGAGCGGGAACGAGACATTGCGAAGCATCCGCAGTGGGAACTCATCCCCTTCTCTGAAATCCTGAAACCTTATATGATAACGCCTATAGGATACTGGCCAATTGTCACTAATCTATGCAAATCACATGCAAATACTGACAAGCCTGCGGGCAGTTTAAAATGCGGCGAGAGCGACAATTGCCTTAGAATCTTAGACTGAGCGCTAGGGATGGGTATCGTTAAGGTTTTAACGGTATTACTACTCTTACCGATACTGCTTATCGATTCGGTACTTTAACAGTATTCTTATCGGTACTTTTTGTTTTAAATATATATATATATGTAAGGTCCACACTCTTGGCCCAATGAAGGTATCCAGTGGTGGATGAAGGTTTCTTGCGTGTTCAGTCTTTTCAGCGCGCAGAGTTATTCAATTTAGGTTTAACTCAAATCTGACTCCATTTTATTATCTAATCTGACTCCATTTTAGTATGACCTCGAATTTAGGTTGGAAATCCAGAATCTCACCTGATGTGCCCATGCTTCATCTAACCTGAGATTTAGTATGCACGTAACCCTGGACGCAGCTTTGCGGAAACATTGCAAGACGAAACAAAGCTAGTTTTTAATAGCTTTACCTAATTGTCTTCTTTTGTATAATCCTTAGAAGCCAAAATCGAAATAAAAAAATAAAATTATCTTAATAAAACAGCCACAGGCCTAAAGTGTAAGCAGATGTTTGAATGTTTAGTTCTCTCTTCTATCATAATTAAACAGGGCTTTCATGTTGCGCGTGCTGAAGCTCCTCCGCGTGGGCGCGATCTCGCTTCTGAATTGCGAATAGCAAAAATGCATCATAGAAAATGTTTGAAAAACAGCTGGCGACTCTGGTGAGATAGAATTTGCAAGATAATGTGTATATATAGCAATAATAAATGTAAGTGTATTTTATTAATTTCTCCAGTACCGATAGCAGAACCATTAACATCAGAGCTTATCGATACTCCGGTCTTTCATAATTTAGCCCGGGACCGATTAAATACCGGGTTTCGGTACCCATCCCTACTGAGCGCTGCAGAACTGATCGAGCAGCGATCTTCACAATGTCTCGTTCCCACTCTCAGGGAACCGAGGTTACGACAGTAACCGGAGACGTTCCCTTTTGAGCGTTCACTCTACATTGTGAAGCATTTGCAGTGGGAATGTGATACAATCCCACCGTGAGTTCGGCGAAGATCAGGCCAAACTCATGGCTATGACCACACCAAGCATGGGGGAGAACAACACACAATTCCCAACCAATAGGGTCGCCGTTAGGGAAGCCTGCAGCTGATAGGCAGAGCTAGACCAATGAACATTTTAACACGGGTTTTAGCATATCTAACGTATGGGCTCTGATGTTGAGAGGGCATCCACCGAGTCAAAACACACACCCAGATATGTTATAGGCTGACTCCGGGTGAACAAGCTCTTCTGCATATTCACACGCAGCACTAGGGACTCCAGATGGCGAAGCAGCCCATCCGCATGACTGACAAGCACATCTCTTGAATGGGCTAAAATCAGCCGATCGTCCAGATAGTTTAGAATCCACATACAGCTCGTTCTGAGAGGGGAAAACGCTGGACTTATGCACTTCGAGAACATGCACGGGGCTAAAGCCAGCCCAAAAGGGAGCACTGAGTACTGGTATGCCGTGCCCTCGAAAGCAAACCTCTGGAAACGCCTTTGGCGCGGTGCTATCTGAATTTGAAAATTTCTACTTCAGAGTCGTCATCCTGAACGCACGCTTGTGAAGTGTTCTGTTGATGGGCCTCAGGTCCAGAATCGGACGGAGTCCCCCATCTCTTGCGTACCACAAAATAGTGGCTGTAAAACCTGCTCTCCCACTCGTTCAGAGGGACTTGCTTGATCGCTCCTTTTGGAGCAGGCTGTGAAATTCCTATTTCAAAATAGGGGCATTTTGAGGCAGTGTCAGTGAAGGAACCACGCCATTGAAACAAGGAATAGCTCTCCACAGGTCTTGGAGCTGACATAGCGGCCGAATCCCTCCGGTTGCTATCACTGACGATGAGCGTGATCTTGGAGGCTGATGGAATGCTCATTGGATGACTCATCACCTTTGCCCGATTTTGAGCCTCAGAGAAACGCTCGTCCACTGACTCCACGGCGTCACCAAAGAGGCCAGAGAGAGTAATTGGCGCGTTGAGGAGTGTCTTGTGGTCAGAGTCCTTCAGGTCAGCTAGGGTTAACCCTCTGGGGTCGATGAACGCGCCGGCGCGTTTTGGGGCATTTTTTCCTGATAATGCCAAAATGAACTTGAATAACTCTGTCACTTTTTATCATACAGATAAGAGCAATACATCATTCGAATCTGTAAAGGGTCTACCTTTATTTGTATACACTCATTATAACAATAAAACGCTGTGCTTTTGTAAAATAAATAAAACAAACGGTGCGCTTTCTGCCGTCTCAGTCTCTGTGAACTTCTTTCTGAAACACGTCACAAAAATGAACCCAAACTCAGCGAATACTTCACAAGGAGACATGAGAGAGATATCTATAGAAAGATTGAAGTGTCTACTTTTAAATGATGTAAGTCATGTTGAAAACAAATATTCTCTGATAAAGTAATCCGTATGAAACCAACGCAAGGTCCAGTTTTTCCCGTCTGAGCTCATTATCTTTAATGTGATCACGCCCACGTGCAGCGTGCACTATTCATACGGTAATCTTCCACGCGAGACGCGTGAGCCTGTAAACGTCCACATCACCTCCGTAAACAAAGCCTGAAGATTAATCAAGTTCAACTCGGATACTTTTCGTTGCTGGAAGACGACACGCTGAGAGGAATAAGCTTTGGATTTACCTCAGAAGAAGAACGTGATGCGACGAGCGGCTTGAGCAGCGGAGGAGATCATTTCTGATGAGTAAGTCATGTTTTATTACTTGCATTAGTTGTTATTGTGTTAATGTGACGTAATTTACTAGTTAGACTTTTCCCAAACTAATTACTGACTAAATGACATGACACCAGGATGTTTTTTAAAGGGGTCATATGATGTGATTTAAATTTTTCCGTTCTCTTTGGAGTGTTACAAGCTCTTGGTGCATAAAGAAGATCTGTAAAGTTGCAAAGACTAAAGTCTCAAATCCAAAGAGATATTCTTTATAAAAGTTAAGAGTTAACCACGCCTACCTAAAACGGCTCGTTCTAACACGCCCCCACATATCTACGTCACTATGTGGGAAGATTTGCATAACACCGCCCAAATGTTCAAGCAAAGAAAGAAGGCGTAACTTTTATCCTCGCTGTAGTATTGTTGTTGCC
>NW_015632550.1:72950-74539 GCF_001515625.1 Sinocyclocheilus rhinocerous
TATGTGTAAACATACCTGGCAATAAAGCTCATTCTGATTCTGATTATAATCAGTAATTATGTCCCCACTGGATGCAACAAATGCCTCGTTTAATGTTTTTGTCTCGTCGCTCCGGCCGGGACACGGCATCAACAGTATGTGAGGGGCGTAACATTTCCGTCTCACGCTTGAGGTATTCGGCCAATCACAACGCATTGGATAGCTGGCCAATCACAGCACACCTCGCTTTTTTAGACCGATGAGCTTTGTAAAAATCGAGGCGTTTCAAAAAGGCGGGGCATAGAGGAGAAACAAAAATGTACAGTATGTGGAAAATAATGTGTTTTTTTTACTTTAAACCGCATAAACGCATTTCATTACACCAAATACACAAAATAATGTTCTTTTTAGCAGCATCATATGACCCCTTTAATGTTCTATAAAATATAAAACAATACGATATAAAAGTAATATGAGTGTTTACTCTGTAAAACTGTGAATGTTAGAGTCTAAGAATGTTTAGACCAGTCTTTACTGTGAACTACTCTATTCACGAATATATGTATATGTTTATTACGTGCTTAATAATAATTTAGTTTCTCAGATATAAAATGTTTTTGTATTGTATAATACATACAAAACATGCTTGAGTTTATGCCTACAAAATCATGTTTTTTTTTTATAGGAGTTATGAGTGGGCAATATTAGTGAGTGCTAATGTAATTAAGTTGGCTTGTGAAAGCCAACTTACTGAAATGCTATTTAAACTTATTATTATTATTCTTCTGATCCTAAATTATCAACTCTATCTCCTCCTAGAGCTTTAAATCTACAGACTCCAAACTCAGCCCAGCTCTTCAGACTGATCTGACCGAGTGTGCTATATCTTTTCTAACTGATCGGACTTATGGTTTTCTTAAAAATGAATATTAAAAATCATAAAAATCCCATAGACTTACATCACGTAGCATACAGCGTGTTGCGCATTTTGACCAGTTGATGGGAAAAGTATTCTTAAAATGCATTCAAAATTCGGAATAATTTGTAATATATAATTATTCACGGTATTTAGAAGTGCCCACGATAACAATATCGTGCATATTCATTACCGTGATAAATGGCATTACCGAATACCGGCACAAGTCTACTTCTATGTACTATTTCTAACCCATTCAAACTAATTCAAACTCATCTATCTAATATTTCTCTATCTATCTGACTATTTCTATCTATCTATCTTTCTATCTATCTATCTATCTATATATCTATCTATCTATCTATCTATCTATCATCTGACTATTTCTATATCTATCTATCTATCTATCTATCTATCATCTGACTATATCTGTCTATCTATCATCTGACTATATCTATCTATCTATCATCTGACTATATCTATCTATCTATCTATCTATCTATCTGACTATCTCTATCAATCAATCTATCTATCTATCTGACTATTTCTATCTATCTATCTATCTGATTATTTATCTATCTATCATCTGACTATTTCTATCTATCTATCTATCTATCTATCTATCTATCTATCATCTGACTATTTCTATCTATCTATCTATCTATCTATCTATCTATCTATCATCTTATCATCT
>NW_015632550.1:74630-109424 GCF_001515625.1 Sinocyclocheilus rhinocerous
AACCTTTAAACTTTTCAAACTTTTTCAAACTTTCTGGTCCGGCTTTTTCAAGCCAACTTAAAGTTTGTCTTGACAAACTTTTTTATCTAGTTATGTAGTTGCTCCTGATATCAACATGCTAATAGATGTGTTTTTTTAGATACCTTGAAGACGTAACTTCAAACTGTTTTCCTCTGAGAGTGCTGTATCAACATCAGAAGCTGTTCAACTACATTGGGCTGACTTTCGACATGAATATGGCAAAATAAGCTCCATGACTACTTATGATGGGCTGTTTTTTTTCCTGAATCCATGGAAAGAAGCAGCAAACAGATTGGAAATACCAGGTAAGGTTTACTTGTTTCAACAGCTGAACAGGATCTGTTTCAGAAATGGCACAAATGTGTATTACTGTTCAAGTCTAGATCAGTGTGCTCTATAATGTGTCTTTGACCTTCATTATGTATATTTTGATTATAATGTGTTGTAAATAAAATACAAATAATCAAAACCCCCATTATTTTACTATTTTCTCACATTCTTTCTTACCTGCCTCACAGTCACACTGATGGGCCATTAGGGGAGGGCCCTTTGTCTCTCAGGTGTGAATCACTAAATATTCATGGTCATTGTCACTCCCTCGCATACGGCCTTTCTAACACAAAACATGTCTTATAAAAGTTAAATCAATATATTGTTTTCTGTGAATGAGTAAACAGGATGATTATTACATCATTTTATAGCAAAAACTGGTCTACCACATTCAGTTCTCAAAAGTCTTGTGGACAAATGTTCTGTATGTGTTTCATGGCCTTATTTCAGTGACTTAAAAAAAATTTGTTTCTCACTAACCATGCATAAAGGTTGTTTTCTCAAAAACACCAACATGTTCATACATGCTGATTATATATTATTGTAGCACAGTTTGTGCTGAATACAGTGTAATCATACTTTAGCCATTAATATGTTTTTAAGATACTGAAAAAAGCACAAATGTCAGGGCATGTCAAAACTTCTCCAGGGCCCCAAAACCCCCTCAGACCACAGGGGGTTAACCATAGGTGCATGTGAAGGACCAGCATAAGCCCATGGATCGCCTGGGCTGAGCACTTAGTTGCTGCACGCAGGTATTTCATCACTTCAGCGGTGACGCTGCCACCGTCTCATGGATTGCAGGAGCTTTGCTTGGAAAACCTGCATCACCGCCATAGCGTGTAGCGCGGATGCCACCTCACTGGCGGAAGTGTTGGCCTTGTCAGCCAGGTGGGCAGTCAGCCTGCAGGGCTTGAATGGCAGGCTGAGGACCACGCCCAGCGTGGCTGAAGAAGGGCATAAGTGTTGGGTGGTGGTCTCCTCGACGGGGACATGCACACGTATTTGTGGGCTTCCGCCCCATCCACGTGGGAGAAGAGAGATTGTGTGGGAGCGTGGACGTGCGCCGATTGTGGTGCAGTCCACGACCTCACCGCGTGCTAATGGACATGCAGGAAGAAGGGTAACTTCCTCCTCGAAGCGGCCTGGCTGCGGCCCAACTGGAAATACCAGGAGTCAAATTTACTCCTGGCAGTCTCTAATATCCCTCAGCTCGTAAGACACGAACCGGCAGGTCCACGCAGTGGACACATTCCGAGTTGGTAAAGGCAGCATCGGCATGGGCCAGGCCCAGGCCCAGGCAGGCGACACAGTGCTCGTGCTCGACAATTGGCCAGTTTATTGAACTGGCATTATCCTATAAGGTTTTAGGATTTTTGGGAAGGGGAGGAGTTTCCACTGCTCGAATGCTCAAAAGGGAACTGAAGGAATCACATGCTGTCAGGTGTGTCAGACAGCAGAGCACGAGACAGCAAGTAGTTTTTTTCTGCCACTTATTGCACTTAATAACTCTTTTTAACGTCAAGCAAGGCACATAAATAACAGTCGCATGCCCAGTTTATTCTCTGCTATATGCGTTGACTTTTCACAATGTTTTGAAGTAGCCTATCATTAAAATAATTCAGGTATCACATGCCGTTGCGATATGCATATTTTGATATCTACATTTGTGTTTTTTCGATAATTTCGATATATTGTGCAGCCCTAACTCCACAGGAGATAAGAGATATGAGCAGGGACTGTCAAGCTCGAAAAAGAACAAATATAACAATAAGAAAGACACCATAAAGACAGTCCACATGACTTCTGGACTATATTCGCTATATAATCTTCTGAGGCCATACAAGTGCATTTTGTTATTTGGGCTGATTTTATGGTGTAATTAGACTTTAGCAACCCTGTATAGAAAAGAGGTGTGTAAAAATTCTTCTATTTGCCATATACACCAGGAAAGAATAGGCAAATTATAATTTAAAGAAGTGTGTCAGTCATTCATGTTAATGATAAGCACAAACATTTTTTTTATATATATGATTAGCTAAAAATTGCTTTTATTTCAATTAAAAAATTTTAATAAGTGGTGTTAAAAAAAATTGCTCTGCCCATAATGAGCAGGTGTGGTGCATTGGGGATCAGGTGTGGACGCTCTATGCCAGAAAGTCTAGGGCAACTTTTTACTCCAAGTCCACCCCTGTATATGACCATCATTTAATATGAGTAGTCATATCTACTGCTTTACAGTCCGGAATCAAATATCCAAATAATTCCTGATTTGTTTGGATGTTTAGTTTGGCTTGATCTGCGAACCCAGTCAACAGTAGAAAGGCTCATCAACAAAACTCCAGGCAGAAACAAAAACCACCTCAAGGTGAGAGTGACAGTGTCTCCTTGTAAACTTGAACAGTTACATCCACAATCCATTATTATGTTAAAAATTTTTCAATATGTCTGGCAGGAAATTGCCTGTCCCCCCCTGATTTCTTGTTTCAAACAGAAATATATCAAAACATTGAGAAAAATTGCGCTTATCAAGCCACTTCTAACTGTACTCTGGTTATTTTTTTATTTCTGTTATTTTATATAAAGTTGGCTAAACTGAATAATATTTGTTACTTCTCTTGCTTCATACAGCACAAGACTGGCCTACCCATTAGCACATACTTCAGTGCAGTGAAGTTACGCTGGCTGATGGATAATGTGGAAAAGGTCCATGAAGCTGTGCTCTCTCACAGGGCCATGTTTGGAACGGTGGACTCTTGGCTTATCTGGGTAAGAGCAGTGGCAGTGAGGTTTCTCTTATGCATTTCTATAGTGTTTGTGTACATGTTTTTTGAGGTTGAAGGGTAGAAGTAGAAATCAGTGCATGTCTTAGGGGCAATATACTGCAAAATAAACTCAAGCACTCGGTCATGGATTGATTTCAAATGCTGTAATCCAGTGGTTCTCAACCACGTTCCTGAAGCCCCCCAGTACTGCACATTTTGCATGTCTCCTTAATCAAGCCTGGTTCAGGTCATCAGCTCATTAGTAGAGACTCTTAGACCTGAAATGGATGTGTCAAACAAAGAAGACATGTAAAATGTGCAGTGTTGAGGGGGCTCCAGGAATGTGGTTGGGAACCACTGCTCTAATCAGTATGAAGTGATCATAATGTAAATATTTTAACTTGTTTAAATAATCAGTGATAACCCCTAACTTTCAGTGCCTGACTGGGGGGAAGAAGGGAGGTGTTCATTGCACAGATGTAACCAATGCCAGCCGAACAATGCTCTTCAATATTCATACAATGGACTGGGATCCAGAGCTCTGCAAGTATGTACAAATTTGCGTACATACAGTTTTATATAAATCTTTCTAGACCAATGCTTATTTGCATATGCAAAAGTCTAAATGGATACTCCGCCCAATAAATGAAAATTTTATGATCATTTACTCACCCTCATGCCGTCCTAGATGTAAATGACTTTTTTTTTTCATTCTGAAACACACAGAGATTTTTTGAAATATAATCCATCTCTTTGAGTCCATATAATGTAAATGTACAGGACCCTCAAAACTGATGCTTAAAAAAACACAAAACAAATGCAGTGGCAATCTACACAACCCCAGTTGATAAATCGGCGTCTTCTGAAGCAATACTATAGGTGTGTGTGAGAGAAAAATACATTTTAAACATTTTAAAAACCATCGCTTTTGACCAGCTGTCACACCTGGGTTCGCTTGGCATAAATGTAAGCATGTTTGTGAAGCATAATGTCAGCAATGTTGTGACATTCTAGCAAGAAGTAATGGCTTCTGTGTCACTTCTTGCATGAGCTTAAAAACACTTATGTCAGGCTTCACAACGTGCTGATGTTGTGCTTCACAATGCTGTCCTGAACCTGTGTATGACAGTTGGCATGAAGCAATGGTTAAAAATGTTAAAAATATGATATTTCTTATACACACCTTTTGGTTTTATTTTAGAAGATTGTTTTGTGTTACATCTGAAGAATGCAAGCCATGCATTTGGAATGGCATGATAGTGAGTAAATAATGAGAATATTTTCATTTTGGATATGGAGTATCCCTTTTAAGACTGGAATACACTTTGTGACTTTTAAAATCTACACTACACACTTGCCAATTTGTAAATAGTTACCGATAGGGTTGGTATCAAAAACCCGGTACCAATATGGCACCAGTACCTATGTAATCGGTATGTACTAGAACCGAATCAGAACGCAGATTTCGGTGCCTCATTTCGGTGCCATGCCTGAGCGATCGATTGAAATATTTGTCCTCTGGTTCGCCGAAACGAACGTAAGAAGCATCATCACCGGCACCGCACGTGAAATATAATTTCCCGACTGAGAAAATGCACGTGAACTCAAGTCGGAAATCTCTAATAATACAAATCCAACAAATCTTTGTAGTAACGTGAGTGTCCATGTTGTTTTCACATTCTGACTTAAAAGCACAACTCGGGAAATGAGAGCATCCGTGGAGCACGGGAATGCATTAATTACACTTGCTCTGATGGCAGCAGGTAGCCTTCCCATAACTAAGCTAAACATGCTTAAATTAAAATGCCTAAAGCTAAACCTCCCTTGTATTCACATTTCTAAACCTGTTGTCCAACAAAAGAGAACATTATACATTAACATTTTTACTCCACAACACCAGTCAAATGCTTACTTTTCTGATCTGATGTGGCTTCTTGTCACAGAATGAGGCAGAAAATATGTTCCATAGGCTACTTTAAAAAGAATACATCGATTAGCAATGGATTATAAATATACTTAATTATTATGAAAATACCAGAGATGGCTTTAATAACACATAAACTATTTTGTCGCAGTCGAGTGTTTATTTTCTTTGTTTTATCAATCAAAACATTTATATGTTCTGTTTACTCAGTTACAGCTAAAATAGCCATGCCTTTGTCCAAAAAATGGATTTCCTGGAGGGTCATGAGTTCCGCTACTTCTGTGACTGGATATGTGGCTATTCTGTGCGATGGCGCCCTCTGGCGTCCAGTATGAATGAAACCGACATCATGTGTTTATAGTGCTAATGGCCAATCCATAATGTTTTTGGGAATTTTTATTTATTTTTATTTATTTTTTTAATAAGTATCGGTTCAGGCACCGGAACCCAACCCTATTTAGAGAATAGTTACAGAGAAAAACTGACCATCATACCCTAAGTGACTTGACTTTCACACACTACCAGATTTTAAGTCATTTCAAACACAACAAACTTGCGCAGAAACATGAACCTCATTGCTAGGAGACACCTGAACAAATGAAAACAATATTGTTCTAAAATCTGCCCAAAATATCAATCATCATGAATTTGTTAGACATCCTCTGACTCAATAGAATAGTCTATAAAATGTCAACTCTGACTGCTCAGAATCTGAAGACTGGTGACCAAACTGCAAATAGGCAATAATCTGGGCAAACGTGTAGTGTATTCCAGTCTTTACTGTTTTTAAATATATATTTATAACATGTATTTCTTAAACAGATATTTTGATATACCAATGGAAATTCTGCCAAAAGTGAGAAGTTCTTCAGAGATTTATGGTTTAATGGTAAGTGTTTGATCCCAAATAGAGACCTGCTTTCTGTACTTATGTTACATAATGCATGGGTATGATTCTGTTGTGGTAAATTGTTCCATTGCTGTAAATGTATCCTATTCAGAATAAGTATTTCTTTGAATGCAGGGCAAGAGAAAAAAGAGAGAAATGATCTTTGCTCCAGAGCAGTGCCTGTCAAAGAGTAACTGTTTATCTTTAACTAAACATAAAAAAAATCCACAAGCCCCAATAACATCTTTCCATCCAAAGTTGAATTTTGCTGTGGAGCAGTCATTTCACGCTTTGGAGATTTTAGTGTGTCCTTTTTTACCATGATTATATTTTGTGTCCTGTGATCTCTTCGGGCTGACTGATAGAAAATCAGCTCTAATCTGGTGAGTATCTCTAGCTGTCCACACTGTCATGTCTGGGAAAACTTTGCTGTGTCATGTTGTCATCACAGAAATTGGTGCATTTCCAATATGCAGCAAACATGTTTTTCACATTTTGGTTGTAAGTGCATTTGATATATTCCTGAGTTAAGGTCTTATTGGAAATGTACTGGGTGGTGATCTTGTCTGTTTTTCATTGTGTTTTGGCTTGACACCCGACGCACTGCCTGTCCTTCCCAACAGTTCTTGAAATTTAGGAACTTTTTCCATTTAGTTTTATGGCTATGATCCTCTTCTTTGTTGCCTTTTTTTTATTCACTATGGCTGAAGCCGCACCATCTTGAGTTGCAGTGATGAAAATGAAGCAGCTTTTTTACAGTTTTTAACATACTTGCAGAGTCACTGATTATTCTTTTTTGTGGAGTATGTTTAGAGCAGATACTTGCAGCACACAGCGGCAGATGATTTGCCAAAGATGCTCTTCTCCACTAAAGTAGTAGACTATAATTATTAATCTGACTCTATTTATCTGAAGTGTTTGCGTTCTGACTTTAAGCAGGGGGATGTATAATGCATGTTAATTATTACATTCATTTGTGTATTATTAAATTCTTCCTCTAATGTTTTACTTTTTAATATTAAATTTTTCTTACAGAAATCTGGCCCTTTAACTGGTGTCCCCATATCAGGGGTAAGATTATTAGATTATTATTAGAAAGATTACAGTTTCTTTCTGTAGTTTCTTGCTCTTATTTAGCTAATGTCTCTTAAAACTTTTAGTTGTGTGTGTAGGTGTAGTACATTGTGTCATGAATTATTTTGTTGAGTTGGACAATTAAATTTACCATAATGCATATAAAGTACAATATCTTCAGATCCTCAAAAATAATACAGAAATTCACAAATACATTCTGATGTCCTTTAAAGTAACTTTAGATTTGTTTACAGTGTCTTGGTGACCAGTCTGCTGCGCTGGTGGGACAGATGTGCTTCAAGGACGGACAAGCTAAAAATACGTACGATTTTGTTTATTTAATCTGTCTTTTCAGTTCATATGCAGTAGTATAACTGAGCAGATTCTACACTGTAAAAAAAATCTGTGACATTTATGGTAAAATACCGGCAGCTGTTGTTGCCAGAACTTCACTGTAAAAAATATGGTAGCAACATTTTAGATTTTAGACTTATAAAAAAAAAAAAAATGTATTTCATTAACTGATGTAATGTTAATATACCAAACTATTGAAGTACTAATATCTGTTTTGTACCATTGTAATACACTGATAACCACCAAAAACAGGTGGTGATGACGAGAAAGTCACATGATGAATCAAAGCACATCACAAATAGCTTTTCCACTAGCTCAGGAGGGAAATACTTATATAAAGAAGGTGTACAGTGGCATTTACACAAATACTAAACACCTTCATGGTAACACACAATACTGAAATAATGCATTTAACATTAATTTAACAACATTAGATACAAGATAAAACCCTAATGTACACAACCAATAAGAAAAAACTAAAACGAAACGGTTATTTCAATGAAAAAACATCAAATATGAAGTGTCATGCAGATTTTCACTGTAAATGATACGATAACTTTTTCTTTTTCACTTCCAAAAACCATAATTTTAATAGTATTTTACTGTAAAATTACATTAAATGTAATTACAGTTATTCACTATATATAGTATGGAATCTTACTTTTAACCAATTAACAGGTTTTTACAGTAGCATTTTTACAGTATTTTACTGTTAAAATCACGATCATGTTTTACAGTGTACTTTTCTCCACATAGCCTTATTTGTCAACATGCAAAAATGTGTGCTTAGACTAAAGGAAGATGTTGTGATGTGTATATTTGCTCAAAATGTGTAACATGTTTGTTTTTTATTTACAGTTATGGGACTGGTTGTTTCCTGCTTAAGAACGTAGGGACTAAGGTATTCAACATACATATAGCTTCAAATGTTTTTTTTATTTATTTAATCTACATTGTTGTTGTTTTTTCATATCTTGAAGCCTGTGATGTCAGACCATGGACTCCTGACAACAGTCGCATATAAACTAGGGCGTGACAAGCCTGCCTGCTATGCACTAGAGGTGATTATTGAATGCTGACATTGTTTATTACATATTATGTTCCTGGCAAAGTAGTTCTTACCAAAGCAATGTACATGTTTTGTTTATGTGGCAGCTATTTCATTCCACCTCTCAAAAACATGAAAAGTCAATTAATTTCTCATAATTACTCTGTGATTTAGAGTGATGTATCCAGTCCTTCACCCTTGCTAATCTGGAGTTTTTCTTTTCTAGGGTTCTGTTGCCATTGCAGGGGCAGTTGTGCGTTGGCTAAAGGATAATCTCGGAATTATCCAAACCTCTACAGAACTAGGTGTGTTTGTGTAAAAGGTTATATTTATACCCTCATACAAGAACATTTAACCCAGTTTTGGAATATTTCATTTTAAACATTTCACTTTTCACCCCAGAGGAGCTAGCTGCTGACGTTGGCACATCATATGGCTGTTATTTTGTCCCTGCATTCTCTGGATTATATGCGCCATACTGGGAACCAAGTGCTAGAGGGTTAGTTACTGATACATCCATTTAAAAGATCGTTTTCGGTTGATGTAAGCGATGTAGAAACACTAAAGCCTGAGAAGAATGAGCATCACATTAGAGAAAGGCATTCGAGTTTTATAAGAAGCAAAAAAATCCTCTTGTGAATTTCATAATGAGTTTATTATGTGAAGTCCAGTTGCAATTTTTGTGTTATTACATGTGAAATGTACAACATTGAACCTCTGTCTCTTGCTTACAACAGAATCATCTGTGGTCTAACACAGTTCACCAATAGGAGTCATTTGGCTTTCGCAGCCCTTGAAGCTGTCTGCTTCCAGACACGAGAGGTATCCCTCCATGAATTGGCATCTGCATGATTATACATTCTTATTACATGGCTTTCTGGAATAATTGATTCTGAAAATTAACCGATGTCGAAGGAAAAGTTTCTGTGTCCAACATAGCATCTGTTGTCTCCGCAAACTAATACATAATTTCAACTCAAATCTTCATTTCTTCTTCATTTAAATAGATGTGTAATCTATAATATACAGTCAGCCATCCAGTTAATTTCCTGATCGCCCTGTTGAGGTTATTTTGCAGGGACAGTTTACTGTATATTATCCCTTACTTATTTTTTATGGTCTTAAGGATAGAGGTGCTTTCTAAATTTGAGTATGTCACGAATAAATGAATACATTTTTTTGTAGGATGATAAAGGATGCCCAAATTTGTTTCAGATTCTGGATGCAATGAACCAGGACAGTGGTATTCATCTGTCCCAGCTCCAGGTTGATGGAGGCATGACGTCCAACCGGTTACTGATGCAGCTGCAGGCCGACATACTGTGTATCCCAGTTGGTAAGATGCACATTTTCATCTTGTAAGTCTTTATACGAGTCTTTATATGTACATAAACACTGGTATAAATGTAATTTTACAGATGTTTGCAGATGGGCAGATATGTGATGATGTAAGTATTTATTTACAGTAAAGCCGTCCATGCCTGAGACCACAGCCCTGGGTGCTGCCATGGCAGCAGGAGCAGCTGAGGGGGTCAGCGTGTGGAGCCTAACCCCAGAAGATCTCACAGAGGTCACTTCAGAAAAATTTGAACCTCAGATCAACCCAGAGGGTAAAGGAATCTAAAGTGCACCACACTCCCAATTCATAACTAATGTAAATTGTATGTACTTGTTTGTTTTTTTTTGTGCTTAACACATGCTGAAATTATTTGATTTGCAACATGGTTCAATGTAATACTGGATTCCTCCAGGCCATAAATTGTGTTCATGACTAAGGGTGTGTTCACACTTGTAGTTTGGTTCTCTTGATTCTTTTGGGCTGGACCAAAAAACCAAATGATACATTATAGTCCAGGTCCTCTTAGCATTTACACGGTCATTTTTAACAGCAAACCTAAAGATACAAAACAAAAGGCATAAGGATATGGTTACATGGCTCCTATGACAAAAAGAATGAGGTATGCTTGAGCATTCTGTCCTTTTTAAGGTCGCATCTTGTGACATCACTTCCTGGTTTTGGTTAGTTTGGTTAGGTCATGTCTTTTGTCCATGTTGGTTTCATATATCAGGCACACTGTTAGTTTGGAAGCGGACTGAGAGCCACCTTTTCAGGGGTTTCGTGTGAACACACATAAATCCCCAAAACTGGCCGTTGATTAGTAGATGAAACCTGGGAATAAGAATGAAAGAGACTAATATTAGCGTAGATGCCATTCTCTTACGTTGTAACAAGTACATCGGATGTTATGGGAAGTGTTCCCATTTCCTTTTGACCTAATAAATGCAGCCTAACAATCCTTTATCACATTTCTATAATTCAAATCCGTTAGTGTGTTATGTGTATGCCAGGTTAAAGAGATAGGTCTTTAATCTAGATTTATACTGACAGAGTGTGTCTGCCTCCCGAACAACGCTAGGTAGATTGTTCCAGAGTTTGGGTGCTAAATAGGAAAAGGATCTGCCGTCCGCAGTTGATTTTGATATTCTTAGCATTATCAAATGGCCAGAGTTTTGAGATCACAGCGGACGTGAAGGACTATAATGGGATATGAGCTCGCTCATGTACTGAGGAACTAAGTTTTTTTTTTCTCTGCGCAGAGAGTGAACTGCGATATGCTCGCTGGAAGAAAGCTGTTCAGAGGGCTATGAACTGGGAAACCACAGAACCAGTCAACAATGGAAATGGTGTGTTTTTTTGTTTGTTTTGATTTGACTCAATTAACCAATCAATCAACTAATCAGAGAAATGCCTTATACAAATGCAATAATTAAATGTAATTGCTGTTTTTGATATTTATGTTGTTGTTTTATATTTAAATTAGTAAAAAAAATACATAGATGGTGATTTGTATTTATTTATTTTATTTTTTGAAAATCTGAATCTTTTTGCTCAAATTTTTATTTATTTTTTCATTAAAAAAAAATAAAAATAGCCAGACCCATAGAAGTAGTCAAAGAATGATGTAGGTTTAGTACCTAATAACCAGAGGTATTGACCCAGAATGTCCAAAGTCAGGGGGAATGGTTGTTTTGTTTTGTTTTTTTACAGAGGTACAAAGTCCTGTTTTCTGCAGAGTTATTGATTATCTGGTTGAAGGTAGAACTAAACTCTGAAGTAAATTCCATCTCCAGGAGAAGAATAAAGTTTTGTGGTTTGACAAAATCAGTAGTTATTTAATTGTCCCACTTGTTTTCTCTTTCTTTCCACTGTCTTGTGTGACATGGACCTGTGTTCTGGACAACCAACAGAGGAGACTAGTATCTTCAGTAGTGTTCCCTTGGGCTTTTACATTCTGGGTAGCATGTTTATGTTAATTGGAGCAAAGTACATTGCAGGTCAGTGTGAGAGCGAGTGAATGAGAGATGGTGAAAGAGATAGATGCATGTTTTTGTATGCGTGTCCTCTTTAAAGTCCATCAGCCTGAGAGAGAGTGGTGAACATGAGTGTACTCACAGGATAACCACCACACATTTGTTTTCTACTAGTAGATGTCTTGCAGTAGTGGGAATGAATGGTGTAGAATAGCATTTCATGTGAGTCTGAGGAGGAAATTATGGAACAGGTCCTGTTCATGTGTGATGGGATATACTCGAAAAATAAAAACAAAAATCCACAGTTCCCAATTTGATCAATTAAAGGGTGCTATGTTAATGATGGCTGTAAATATTTGGCATGGTTTGGTGAATTTGGTGGGAAAAAGGTACCTGTTCTAAGAATCTCCCTGTCTGTCGCCAACTTGCTTTTGCTGTCACTTAGGGCTGCACGATAAATTGCATGTGATTTTCATGCACATCTCGTCAGTAAAGCTGGTTCTGTGATTAGTAGTAAATCTCCATCACGTGCGTTCAGATGGAGCGCCATTTACTACACAGAGCCGTAGTTCGTTGACAAGCTCCAATATCGCGTTCATAATCGCAGATGAATCGCATTTGAATATGAACGCGATATTGCTAAGCTTGTCAGTGAACTACGGCTCTGTGTATTAAATGCTGCTTCATCTGAAAGCACGTGATGGAGATTTACTACTAATCACAGAACTGGCTTTACTGACGAGATGCGCATGACAATCACATGCGATTTATCATGCAGCCCTACTGTCACTTCTATTCAGTGTTGGTTTTCCCTTGTTCACAGTCTCTTCTTCTCTTCTCATCCAGTGTCACGCTATCTTAAACATTTGTGTGCATGTTGAAAACTTCTCTGCTCATCGATTGAGCAAACATGTAGTTTTTGCTGTTTTAACATTCCTTTTTTTTCCTCTCACTAAAGCTGGGCAGAAGTAGACTTGAACCTTTCTGCATTTCAGAAGATGGAACATGAAGTCATTAGAAGGTCCATGTCTTACCCCTTCAAACTCAAGATGTGCTGTAGTGGCCTTGGCAAAAGACATTCCAATGAAACAGTTGTTACTGCTTTCTTCAGTACCTTAATATGATAAATTAATACCTTTCTGGCTACGTAGCAGACAATTTTTATTTACCATATCTGGTATGGGGACATCATTATTTTTCATGTCCTCATTACTGTAGTTTCCCCACACTGTTCTCTAGAAGGAGCTCCATACATTGAAATTGAAGCTGCCGTGGCTTGGTGTTTCTGGTATTTTGCATGTACAGTACATTCTAATGGAATTGTCAATGATAGTAAGCAGCTCTCGGCTGTGCAAATCAGTCATTGTCCAATTTTATTTAATTTTTTAATGGCACTAACAGTCACAAACAGGCGTGTGTCTGTGTATTGTGGTAATGTGTATGGTAAGTTTTAGTTTGAAGTTTGAAAAAACAAGACGTACTATTAGTGCAATTTAGTTACTTCTCAAACCTATTCAGGAGAGTTTTAGTGCACTTTATAATGTATTATGCTGTTATGTGTAACAGCAAGGGAACTCTACATAATCTTATGTAAATGTTGTGATGTTTTTCCTTCTCTTTTACAATTTCATAAGCCTTTTGGAAATGTTTGTCATTTTGTTGACAAAAATACTGTGTGTAGAAATCAAGTTAACCAGTCCAAAACACTGTGGCCCTGCTGATAGAGGTTGCACTACTGCATAGCTTCTGCCTCCTATAAGAGAGACCATTAAACACGATGTCGCTTGAGCAGTATTGAGTCAACATCTGAACAATTACTGACGAGGTCTGTGTAATTATCATAAAAACAAACATTCCCTTTGTTTTGCATATGCTCGTGTCGCTTATAGTTAAAGTCCTTCTCTGATTTTATTATTGCTTGCTAGGTTGCAACGTTACTTTGCAATATTTTAAATATTTTTGGTATTTTGCATGGTCTGTTATTGGAGTAGTGTCACCCGGGTGGGAATTTTAACTCCTATTCACTGGGAATAAAAATAAATAAATTTAGCCACCCCATTAAATAAAAAAAACAAAACAAACAAAAAAAAAACTGCTAGAATCGCCCCGGTTTCTCTAATGTCATTTTAATCACCATTATGCACGGTGTATCGCTGTCATCGGAAATCCCCCTCATCAGATGAAAGGATAGTACGACAAAGATATGGCTTTCCTCAGCGGACATACAAACTAATGTTTTGTGAATATGAGATTGAGCTGAAAAATGAAATGCTGTATCAGATGCAGGTAAATCACACTCGCTCAGTCCATCCCTCTCTCATAATACTCAATACAGTGAGATTTTAATGCAGTTGTACTCGTAGAGACGTGAGATATGGCTGTGTATCAGCACGGCTGTGATTCGGTCGTACTCGCAGCTCTACTCGTGTGATATTGCATATATATATATAATATATATATACACACACATACATACATACATACACACACATATACCTCAAGTCGTATTACCTAATCGAATTGCCGCTTGCTTGGACCCATGATTGCCGGTTCTAAATTTCTAGTAGGCCATTTCATATTGGAGGTGGCTAATCAACATCCTGTAGCTCACCATTACTAATAAATATATTATGTTGCGCAAGTCGGGGCACCACATGTCCGCCATGGTTGTTACAGTAAGGACAGCATATGCTCTTACAGCATCTACAGTACAGTCATTCTTGAGACATAGGACAAAACAGGTCCAGCAAGAGTAACTGCTATTAGGTTTAAAAATAAAAATATTTTCAATTTTAAATGTCATGAGGGATTAATAGAATGTATTTAACACAATTATCACCTTCAATTTAGTTCTCATTATACCAAATCTATGTTTCTTAATGTCCTCTCACTACATCTAAAACAGTGTGTCCACAGAGAAGGGTTCAATCATTCATATGCAATAAAATGGATAAAAATGTTTTTTTTCCATTAGCATCAGAAAAATTAAATGCTACGACATGAACTCCATTGGTTGTGTGAAATGCCAAATTTGTCAACACCATCAAATGTCACCACCATAAGATTGTGTTCCAATGATATCAAAATACTTAAATGTGACTCTTGAATAAAAGCTTTATAAACAATAACATACTCACTGTTTGTTGTGTTTGTTTAATACAGTAACTGATTCAATGAATGTATTTGTTAAAATGACTACAAATTCAGGTTTTCGTCACCACCAGATGTCTTAACTCCGTCAGTTGAATATTTTGATAATATTTCATGATATTTTATATTTGTTGTGGAATTGTTGGTCACATGTGAAAGTTTTTTCAATTTTGCACCCTGTTTTGTCCCACTTCTCAAGAATGACTCAGTAGTCATTGTTTATTTGAAATTATATACACAATACATGTTGTAATTATGAGTGAATTCACAACAGTCACTGAGGGACAGACGTACTGCAACATAGGTTTCCAATCTAAACTTCCTAATTGGTTTTTCAGCCATTTCAATTTCTCTACAATTGTTACTTGCGAAATCAGACAGCACGATCTCGTTATAATGGTTGCACGCGCTTAAGACGATGTGGATAGATGGTCCACTGCCCACATCGATCAGCCGCTTGCCTTTGTGTTCTCCTTTAAAAACAAACATTTGGGTCAAAATTTAGGAAAAATAGAACATCTAGACCTAGCGAGTCGATTGATAGGGATTGTTAACCCGTTAAGAACACTTTGCTAAGGCATCTCAACGAAAGTAAGGAAATTATTCTCGTCAGCATGACCACTAGGGCAGGAATAAAAATTCACATAGGCTAGCAAGTCAAAATGCACAATAGAGAAATTGAAAAATGGCTGAAAAATCGAGGAAGTTTAGATTGGAACTGGAGGGCAAGGTAGGCTAATTAAGAAAAACCCAATATAGAAATTTAAAGTAGGCTACAATAATAATAAATTCTAAAAGGGTAAATGTGCATCTCACGTTTTCTCTCAGAATTCTGAGTTTACATCTCACAATTTTAACTTTTTTTCCCCCTTAGAATTCTGAGTTTACAGTTGGAATTCTTTCTCTGCTTGAGAGATATATATATATATATATATATATATACACACACACACACACATTTAGGAAAAATAGAACATCTAGACCTAGCGAGTCGACTGATAGGGATTGTTAACCCGCTGAGAACACTTTGCTAAGGCATCTCAACGAAAGTAAGGAAATTATTCTCGTCAGCGTGACCACTAGGGCAGGAATAAAAATTCACATACGCTAGCAAGTCAAAATGCACAATAGAGAAATTGAAAAATGGCTGAAAAATCGAGGAAGTTTAGATTGGAACTGGAGGGCAAGGTAGGCTAATTAAGAAAAACAGCCCACTACGCCACCTAGGGACTTCCACCCCAGGATATAAACCACTCAACCATACAGGTTCGGTCTACCCAGAAATGATTGCGATGTTTCTGCCAGTTAAAATGTTTTATTATATCAAAACGAATGTTTAAAAACCAAGGAAGTCACAATTCACTATATATATACACACACACACACACACACACACTACTCGTTTTATTATTATAGGAGTTTCTTATATTTATATAAACGTTTCTCAATTACGACAAGTCGCAACTAGGCCTACTTTTTTCGTGGCGGAAATGCCCTTCCATACCATGTTGACCTTGTTAACTTTGTGGCGAGACAGTAAAGCAGAGAAATAAATCAAGGAAAACACCGCAACCTTGACCTAAAATTTGCAATAGTAGCCCACTACGCCACCTAGGGACTTCCACCCCAGGATATAAACCACTCAACCATACAGGTTCGGTCTACCCAGAAATGATTGCGATGTTTCTGCCAGTTAAAATGTTTTATTATATCAAAACGAATGTTTAAAAACCAAGGAAGTCACAATTCACAAGGGGGCATGTTCGATACAGATACCTTTTAAATACATTAGGGTACGTGACTAATCATCCCCGTAAATCACTGACAGTATACCACATCAGCCGTCTTGATCACTATTACCCAAAAAGTTAGGAAAAGAAAACGATTAAATAAACCCTTTAAATATTCCCAAAACCATCAGACACAACGGACACAAAGAAACAGCACAAATAATCAAAACAAATCTAATAAAAGATAATGAAGGCAATAAACAGCAGGAACCTTAGAGACAAAACAGCAGCGCAGTCTAGGTCCGTACGTCCTGCCAAATATTGACCCACTCCACGGCTAAGCTCCCGCTATGACATCTCGCTGCACCCGAACTGCAGGATACAGACTTGGATTACACACCAGTAAAATAGGAATAGAAAACCCAAACCACACGACTCCACCAAGCAACGGCGACACAACGGAAAACGTGAGGTGTGGGAAATTATTCCCAAAACCATCGGACACAAAGAAACAGCACAAATAATCAAAACAAATCTAATAAAGATAATGAAGGCAATAAACACAGCAGGAACCTTAGAGACAAAACAGCAGCGCAGTCTAGGTCCGTACGTCCTGCCAAATATTGACCCGCTCCACGGCTCTACGCTGGACATAAGCCGATAGGCACTGCACCCTCAACCTGCACACACACTAACGTGCATGAAACTTAAACATTTAAAATATAAAACCGCCCCCCATAAAAAGATCATACTCACTGGGTCAATCCGACTGATATGAAAGAGCTCCCGCTATGACATCTCGCTGCACCCGAACTGCAGGATACAGACTTGGATTACACACCAGTAAAATAGGAATAGAAAACCCAAACCACACGACTCCACCAAGCAACGGCGACACAACGGAAAACGTGAGGTGTGGGAAATTAATCAAGTGCTCACTACGCCACTGGCACGCTCTACTTTTATTGTGATACAATCCTGTTAATCATTCACCAGCCGGTGATGGACGCAGCTAAACCTGTAGTGAGTTCCTCCTATTCTCCAGCAGAGGGGGTTGTGGTAGCAATATTCATTCCATCACATTTAGAAAAACAATCACGTTTAATTGCTTAATAGCATGTGGGAGGTGTAAATCACATTTTAAACTTTGAATTAAAATGCAGGTGCCTTTGCCTGGCTAATTGCACTGGTAAAACTGTGTTAAGTTGAAGAAACACCCATCATAAATATGACAGAGCCTACATTTTTATACAGTAAGTTCCTAAAACACTTCTTTGTATTTTGTTCTAAATTATATATCTTTTAATTCATCTTTGAACTGTAGCAGCCCGTCCGATTTGGAGGCTACACTGAAGCAACGAGTCAAGAAAGTTATAAAATGTGATGTCCGGTTGGAGAATCCATTCTATCCGCATACACTGGAACCAGCTGACTGTGTAACATCTCTTTCTGGAAGCAGCGTATAAAGACATTCAAAAATACTGTCGTGCTTTACATGGGCTGACCAAACTTTTGCGTCCTAGTTGACTTTTGGTAATGATTGGTGTTCTGGGTGAGAGCTTCTACAAGGTGGATGATCAGCTCTTTTCTTGTCTTGGACTAAGTCAGGATAATATTGAGGAAGCGCTCAGTGGTTTTGGCCTCTCAGTCCACGAGTTTAATATAGGGGAGAGTGGGGTAAGATGTGCCAGTGGGTAAGTTGACCCACCCCCTGTATCTTGCCAACTGTACACTTTTATTGTCATGTGACCATATATCAAATCCAAATCCATATCTGATAAGAACCAGAAGATGCTTTTCATCACATTATAACGAAAAGAAATAAGACCGTTTGAAAAAGGAAATTTGATTATTAAATTAGTTTTTAAAAGAGGTAAATTGTCTTTCAAATTTAACATGGGTTTGAACCAGATTCAGTCAGATGGTCAGTTTACAACCAGATGGTACATCTTACTCATTGACTCGGGTCAACTTACCCCCACACTGGGGCAAACTGAGCCACAGGAACACTTTTTTTTTTTATAAGCCATATTTTTAGAACCCTTTGTCATAGATAAATGCTGATCATTTAAAATGATAGGAAACACCCTGAAGTTACTTTAGATACTTTGATTGTACTTCTGCATCATTTTTCCTTATCTTGAGGACCACATAAGTAAAAAGTGGCTCATCTTACCCCACTCTGCCCTACTGCCTGCAGAAGACAGAGAGAGCAACTCGGTGTCTGACTTTGAGGCGGTTTTTCATCTTGTAGCGAGAAAACCCTCTGAGTGACAGAGCAAGCAGGCATTTATATAATACAGCAAAACAGTTGTATTTAAAGCTAGAGCACACCAAAATAAATCCTTTTATAGCCTATGATTTTTCTGCTTATAATAAATCCACTGTAGTTTTGGCATTTTAGATGAGTATGGAATGCATAAATCTTAAAATTTTAATGTGTTTTATAATGTAAGGATTTTAAAAAGATGGAACATAAAAAGAAAATTATTTTGGTTAAAATGTTTTTTTGAATGTACTAATGAAGTAATACAATTTTCGAAGTAATAAACATTACTATGAAATCTATTTCATGATTTATGTTCTTTACACAAATAATACAAAAGAGAGCTTTATCTGTGCACTTGGGGAATATTAGAGAATTCATCCAAACATTTCTCTCTATGAACCATTTTAATAACATTTCACAACATATATGAAACAACACCACAAAGGAAATAAACCAGTAAGACCAAGCTTGTATAGTATTGTACAGTATGACTTCATGTCATGAGACAATTTGCTTTATATCGAAGTAAGTGTTCCAAGTGACTCTCATAGAACACAAATGTTTGTCATTCATTGATTATAATACTTTATAGCCTACTTGTCCCCATTATACATTATAGATTAAATGTTTCTTGTTTGTATTAATTTAGTTTATCCCCACTAAAAAGATCCAACTTAATCACTACTTCTCTCATGAACTGAAGTCAACATTTTCAGTAATCTTTTGAGCCTAAGTCTTTATTCAGTTTAAAAATACAGTGGCCAAGACATTGTTCAAAAGCTCACATTTATCAAAATAAATTTTCAGGGTCTAAAGTTTAATACTTGTCGGTGAAATGCCCATGCATAAGATCATGAAGATTATTAACTGAATCCTTTCTCCCGGTATGCTTTGGGGTTAGCTGTTTAATCTCTCTATGCCTAGTTGCACAACTTACCCCACTCTTCCCTACTTGTGCAGCCCTTATAGAACACTAATGTAAAAAAGACCCACTGATAGAGACTTCACCATCAGTAATCCTCAGGAATGTGGGGTGGTTGTGGAAAGGATTGATGTTTCAAGCACCATCCTGTTACACAGCAAATTTAAAGCATACATTATGGAAACAATACTGTGCATACAACTCTATGCAAAAATTATGGACAGTCTGCCATGCAGCTTGGCATTAAAGCTGCGGCCAAATGGGACACAAATCATTACAGATATCATTTGGGAGACACTGTGCTCAAAGACAGCATTATTAGGCATGTAAAGAAGCTTATGGCAGCCTATGTCTATTTGAAAACAATCCAATGAAACAAACTCTGTGAACACTCTTTCTATATTTAAATCAACATTTTTTCTATTATAGACAAAAATCATTTTCTATAGGAGCTTATTTCCATCACGATTAAAAACAAACAAACAAACAAAAAATGGTAATTGCAACTTCTCACAATTTAGACTTTTTCCTTGCAATTGTAAATTAATATCTGGGAGGGGGGAAAAAAAGTCTGAACTGTGAGATATAAATTCAGAATTGCAAGAAAAAAAGTCAGAATTTTAAAATAGGTTGCAATTACCCCTTTTTTTCGGCAGAAACAAGCTTCCACATCTTTTATACAAGAATAAAAAAGTAGAAACAACACGTTTACCAACAGTTGAGCCAATGTTCATATTTTATATATAAAATTTAAACTGTGTCATTTCATTTCTAACAAGTTTGTAGGTGCTGTCTGTCCATGTTTACACTGACAAAAGACATAAACCTGCATAATAACTGCTGCTTGTCCAAGCCCTGACCTGGCTCAGATATGTTTCAGTTGAAGTGTTCATGATCAGTTTTCCACCACTATAGACTCATTCATTATATATATTCTCCTCATCACCTCCGGAGTCCATTTCCACCTCCTCCTCCTCCTCCTCCTCTTCATCACTGAGGGATTCTGCTGCTGTTCTTTTCATCCCTCTCTGTTTAGACAGAGCAGCGGCGTAACGAATGTTGTAAATGTTCCAGTCGCACCTGGGAAGAAAACAAAAGTTATTTTTAAACTTGAAAGAGAAACTAACATTGTTTCCCTTGTAGAATTATTTATTTGTGTTTTAATTCCATATCAGCAACAATGGCTATATTTATGGGAACATTAACAATATCTTCCTTTTTAGAATTCTGTCAAGCTTACAGTTTGGATAGATCATCACTGTGTCTTTGGATGCTCTTCAGTAGCTGCTGTACAGTAGGCAATACAGCTCCAGATCTGAAAATGAGACACATGAACAGTCTTACAGTGCTCACCAACAAAAGATAAAACACTGCAAAATAGGACATAAAACATTTTCCTTACTTTTCTGCATGGAAAAATAAACAGCAGTGAAAGGAGGTGTTTAACCTCCAAAAAATATTGATCATCTTCAGGAGATCAAACTTTACTACTTTTTTTTTTTTGAGGTGCCATTACAGGGTTAAATAACGGAGGTTGACATCAATTTGTGTCAAAAATTAAAAACATTTATTATTTAATATATTCCTCCCAATAGTAAATAAAAAATAGATTTTACTACAATTAACTGAATATCAAAAATATGACATTGTATGCTTTTAATTTTTGGATACAGTCAAGAAGACCTTAGATGTGGGTCAGTCCAAAAATCATCCTTTTAAAGAGATAAAGACGATGCGTTTAAAACTAGCTAACTTATCAGTGGTATAATAATGTGATGTAACAGCTAATTCTGTCTCTACGCATATTATTTGTGCCAAATGGCCAATTTAAGTGCAAAAATGGGCAATTAAGGGAAAATATAGTATAAGCAAATATAGTATATGAATTCAATAACTTAAAACCAGTGTGAGCTCATTCTGAAAAGAGCTATGCTGCTGACCGGTTCTTGAGCTTTTGTCCATGTAAGGTGAGCAGACACTGAGCCCAGCTGAGGTAGAACTGCAGGTGGTTGGACTTTTCCAATGTTGAGGCCACAAAGTTCAGAAGCTTATCCACATACACATCTGGCAGTGAGCTACATACCACCGTAACTAAAAGATCAAACAATAATATGAAAAGAATGACAAAATAAGAATAATAGAATATAGACAAGATTAGAATATGACAAGAACATATTTGACAATTTTAGGAGGGAACATACTTTGGTCATACGGAACTGCTTCCAGAACCTCTCTTATGAGTGGCATTTCATTTAGCCGAAAAGACAGCAAAATGGCTGATGCCCACTCTTTTTTCTTCATCTGCTGCCGTATGCTTGCCGGTGTGACATCCATGTCTAGATCATAGGGGTCAAACACCAGTGAGGCGTCAAGAGAGTAGATCAGCAACCCTTCAGTGGAGGCTGCTGCCCAACTGCGCCCTGAATGGAGAAGTAGGCCAAAACATCATCATTCTGTTCCATATTTAATAAAAATATTAGGAAGTCTGGATAAACATGATTCTGAATAGTTAAAAGGTTTGTTCACCCAAAAATGAAAATTCTGTCATTAATTACTCACCCTCATGTCGTTTCAAACCCGTAAGACCTCCGTTCATCTTCGGAACACAAATTAAGATATTTTTGATGGAACCTGAGAGCTGTCTGACCCTGCATAGACAGCAATACAACTGAAATGTTCCCAAGTCCAGAAACGTAGCAAGGAGATCGGTAAAATAATCCATGTGACATCAGGGGTTCAACCGTAATTTTACGAAGCTACGAGAATACTTTTTGTGCGCAAAAGAAAAAAAAAAAAAACGCCTTTTGTAAACAGCATTGTTTACGTCCAGCTGATACTCTCCAAAATGGTGCTAGGGTGACGCGGAGACGACGAATTGTTGAATAAAGTCATGTTTTTTTTCCTTTTGCGCACAAAAAGTATTCTTGTAGCTTCGTAAAATTACGGTTGAACCACTGATGTCACATGGATTATTTTACAGATCTCCTTGCTACGTTTCTGGACTTGGGAACATTTCAGTTGTATTGCTGTCTATGCAGGGTCAGACAGCTCTCAGATTCCATCAAAAATATCTTAATTTGGGTTCCGAAGATGAACGAAGGTCTTACGGGTTTGAAACAACATGAGGGTGAGTCATTAATGACAGAATTTTCATTTTTGGGTGAACTATCTCTTTAAATATACTAAAATCTCTATCAGTGTGTTGTGCTGTAAAGACAAAAACTCTACCAGTAGGTGAAAAGCAGAGAGAGCTAACACGGATCTCTGGTATAAAGCGTCTGGAGCTCATATCACCTGACAGATGAGGAGAGACAGATGAGGAGAGAGCATAAGAGGTGCATGCAAAAGCCAGTATATATTATATAGCCAGTAAACATTATATATCCAATAATACATTCAGTGCTCTTAAAAACAAAATGCTCATCTACATTGATTGGCAGGTTTACTATCAGTGAGATGTGGACTCACCTCTCTTGACTCCAGGAAGACTGAGCTCCACTCCGTCTCCATCACCTGTGCCTTCATCCACTAAAGAGAGACTACCAAACTCAGTCATCTTACGCCTGTCGAGGAACTCCTGAGAAAAGACGAACATGGCAGAATTACTTCATAAGCTACAGTAAAATAATTATGACATGCTAATTTAATGAATATTGCATGATTACGGTTGATTTACAGGTAAAATAGGAAACTAAACTTCAAAGGGGTCGTGAACTGCATTTCCTGTGTTTCCTTAGGTGCACGTATAATGTTAGTATGATTTTTACATCAAAAACTGTCAATTTAGAAATGTAAACACCATTTAAATGGGTGTGTCTTCACTAAGACTTCAATGTAAACACCCCCTGATGTGATGGCTAACAACTCTGCACATGAAAAATGTATGTCACAGTTTTGAAAACATGTACTATGTTACTCTATTAGAGCTGCCAAGATAAAGTAATCATGAAAAATGTTGATTACAGCATTATGTTTAGATCTGCTTTTATTGCATCAAAGGTTGCAGCTCTACATGAATGCAATGATCTCACCACAACTCAATTTCTGCACAATTACTAACATCCAGGGCCTAAACATAACTTTTTGCCACAATTTCTGCCAATTACCAAATAATCCACAATGAAATGACCCGCACAAATAATGCTTCACATAGTTAAAAATAAAGAGACACATTCCTAACAGGATCATTTGAAAAGTAGTGTTAGTTGTAGTCCAGTGATCATGTGGTATTTCTCATGCCTGTCAATTCACTAAAGCGTCAACGGGCAGGTCAAAGAGGTGATGATGAAGTAGTAGGTGTTGATTTGTGTTACCTCTATTTCGTAATAAAAACTCAAATGTAGAAAATGAGTCATTTTGGGAGCTTGGTTTCAATAAAAGCAATTTTTGGACTAATGAGGATGTTTTGAAACGTACAGTATGCTTCTATATTTTTTAAGCACCATTTATATGTCACAAATAAATTATTAGAATACAATATGCTATTAAGAAATCCTCTTACCATTATCAAAATGGACGTTTGTTATAGTTTTTTATTTAATGTTTGTTTCTGCAGTGAATACAAGTACGTTTGCTTAATAAGTGTGTGTGTGTGTACCTCCATAGCGTCCAGAGAGAGATTACAGGAGATCTCAAACTTCTTCATCAGAACATGTTCCTTGATGTTATAAATGCACACAAACTTTGACTGCCCACCTGCAAGGATCGATTCACCATCTGCTGAGTAGCACAAGGAGGTGAAGGACCTACAAATCAGTTAGAGGAAATAAGTAATTAATGCTGGTTTTACATACATCTAGGTTCAGCAGGGTAAATTAGGTTTATTGGGGGCAATGTAAATCCAGCCAGTTGTTATCACAGGATAAAACGATAGGGGCTTATGTACATTATCCCTTTTTCCCCACTTACTACACGGCTACTTGCCACATAAGTAAATAATAAGACAAAATTTTCACCACATAAATAAAAATGAGGACATAAAACTGTTATTTGAGAAGAAAGCATTTTTAAGCATTGATGTAGTATTAAAACTGAAGTCCTCCAGTTTCATTTTACAGTAAACACAGTTGATAACTATATATACTATATGGTGTAACTATATAGTATATTATTCAGAGTTGCTAATGACGACGGTTGATATCAGGCAGTAAAATATATATATATATATATATATAACACACACACAGATACTGTACATATACATACATATACACATACACACATTTTATATTTGTAACTATCTGTGACATACTTTCCCTTGGCAGACTGTTTAGCAGTGATCTTTTCGGTTTCTTTACGGCCCATCTGCAGGTCATGGCGGCCAGCGATAGAGCCAGTCTGTCCTCCAGTCTGAGGGGTCCAGAATGTGATCTCACCATCCAGAGAGGCAACTGCCAACTCCTGGCCATCAGGACGATACGTAACAGCCAGTCCTGAATAAAGACAGGTGCAAGACATCTTTAAATAACAAATCCTTTTCTTTCCAAACCACCTGCTCTATTTCTCTCTAAACAGTTTTACATAAACGGTCACTTGGGGAACTTGCCATCAGAGGTGAGCCGCAAGGTCTCTTTGGTCTGCCAGCTGTCCAGCATGTCCCACAGGCGGACTGTTTTGTCCCATGACACACTGGCGAGCACAGACTGGACTGGACTGAAGCACAAGTTGCTGACAGGACCCTCATGACCACTGAGCACCTGCTCCAGCAGTAAAGAGTTACAAAGAACTCAATTACATATCAACCTGCAAGGCTCAACAATGATGTTTGCACTGAAATGATTATTCTTGGCTAAAATAGAAATTTATAGACCCACTGGGCCAAAAGCCAAATCTTAAGCCTAACTATATGTTTGCCAATAACTGTCATTTCTAATATTCAACCATTTACAACAAAGTATACTGTTTATTGACAAATTGATAACTATATACAAAAAACAATGATATTACACATTGCACTTGTCACATGATCAGAAACAAGCACGCTAATTGGGTGGTATCTGACCTCTAGCAGTCGTCCAGTCTGCATGGACCATAGGAAGATCTCAAAGGAGTCCTGAGAACCTGCACACACCAACTCCCCACTACTGTCCACTGCCAGAGAGGAGAACTGAGCCGGTCGTGGAGACGTCATGGTACGGAAGTTCCGGTACCTGAGAGAACAGAATGAGAACAGAGTAAGAATAAAGAGAGAGCAGAGTGTTCAGCAGTGCAGAATGTGCATAGGAAACATTCTCTTCAAGCTATAGTTCTACAAGCGATACCTTTACAGGTCTACAAGTAAAGAGAGCTATAAATCAGAGAAATCAGCAAATAATTTTTTCGAGCGGTCTACTTTTAAATCGCAATCAATGGATTCAACACTCATGTTTTGAACATAGGATTAACAAAACCAGGCAGACTTTTTTTTTTAGTGATGAATCAAATTGTTATTTTTTGAAACACTAAAACCAAAACAAGTTTTCATTTAGACCAAATCCAACCCTGAAAATATATATATATATATATATATATTAATAATTAAATAATCACATTTATATTTACATATTTATATTATATTTATAACATGCCATAAGAGAAAAGAATATGAAAATAAAGGCTAAAGTAATAAACATTACAGAGGAAACCCAAGCATGAAGTATTGTGCAACAGTGAGGAGTACGTAGTTGGAAATGGATAACAGTTGATACCTGTGCAGGTCAAATGCTCTAACAGTGCCATCTAGTGAGGCACTGACCACCACAAAGCCACTGGAGGTGAAGGCAACATTGGTGACACTGCTGGAGTGTTCAGTGAACGTCACAAAACAGAGGCCACTGTTGGTATTCCACATTTTAACCTGGAAAGCAACAGTGTAACTGTATCTCTCTTATTTATTCCCTTGACAAAAACCTAGTGGTAGAAGACTTACCTTTCCATCATCCCCTCCAGTAACAAGATACTGACCATCAGGTGAATAAGCCAAAGAGTTCATGTTGTTGAAGTGTCCCTGTTGTTTGAACACATAGGACTCACTCTGCCATTCCCAGACCAGCAGCTGGCCCAGACCTTTAACACAGGACAGAAACAAGGCATTACAGCACAGGAAAGCATACTGTTGTGCTCTGATGAACAAACCTGGTTGAGAACAATACCTGAGCAGCCAAAGCCAATCCAGTCACCAGTGGGATTCATAGCAATGGTAGAAATCCTCTGATCTGAAATACTAGATGTGATATTATGCTACATTACAATTCAATAATCAGCATGGAATAAAACCACAGCAATGTAGTCACAAACACTTGTTGTGACTAAGACTGAATATACATTAAATACACAATACTCTGGTTGTTAGGGCTAGGCAAAAATTTAGCAATCTTCATCTGAACATTTTCTATATAATTTATTAAAACTCCCAAGATCTTTCACTCTTTATAAAACACATCTTTCTATTGAATTGCCCCACTTGGGCTGCACACAATAACATACATTGAGAACAGTGCAGTCTGATTCACAAAAAATAGCTCTTTAGTCTCAGCCCTGCTGGAGATTTTTGACAAATACAATATTCACTGGAAATATATGACAAACCTGAGTGAGTGAATGAGGTCAAATTCTGGCAGCTCATGCAGGTGGAATGCTCCAGATGCAAAACCTGTCACAAGGATGTGTGTTTTCTTGTGGAAAGCTGCAGCTGTCAACTTGTTGAAATCACCCGCCTTGTTAAAATAGTGTCTGCAATAAAAGACAGCTTTAAAATGTAATTACAGAGACATTAGAGCTTTTGCCATGTTTTATAACCAGAACATTGATCTTGGTGTGAACAAGTCTAAAGAACAGACCCATAGATTGAAGAAATAAGCAGAGTTTCAGAGGGGGAAAAAAACTCACTTGCTCCTCTGTGAATAGCAGACATTTTTGATGCCTTCCACTTGTTTTGGTGTGTCTGCGCTTCCTTTAATCACATCTCCTCTGGTCTCTCCATCCTCCCCTACAATATCCTCAACATCATCATCTTCGTTGCTTTCCCCTTCTTCTCTCTTTTTTTTCTCCTCCTCCATCTTCTTTCTCTCAGAATATTTTGGGCCCTTCCGTAAGCCCTCGAGCTCAGTGTCACTTTCCCATACACACAAAGTGCCCTCTTGGCTCACTGTGTACATCTGTGAAAACAAATTAAATAACTTAAAGCTGGCATATGCGAGCTCAGGTAAGCCATTACAGCAACGCAAAAACAAACTTTACATTCACCCCGGTGCTACACAAATGCAGCAGACACTTTTTTACAAACTTACATCTAAGCTGTCGTTCTCAAAGAAACAGCCCACTATGATGTCCTTATGACCACCAAGCGAGTAGTAGATGAGATTCGCCCATCTCTGTGCTCCAAAGATCCAGGTGGTCATGTCCTTACTACCCACAGCAAAGCACCTAGTTATCAGCAAAGGAGAATAAGAGTTTAATCGGTCACATAGTGGTAAAATACGGTCCAATAATTTCAATTATTCCCACCTGCAATGTTTGCGGTTCATTAAATTTCAAACACCCTACTACAGAAATCATAGAAAAGTCAGGGCTAGAGCATCATGTGGAAAACCAGTAAATAAAAACGAACAGACACTAAATCTCATAAATATTCATTTATGTTAATGCATTAAACTAATATTTATACATGCTCTATGAAGATCCCTAAAACTAACAGTTAAGCAAAAATTGTAAATTAGTTAAAGATATACTTAACCCTCTGGCCATCGAAGATATAGGTGAGTTTGTTTCTTCATGGGACAGATTTGGAGAAATTTAGCATTACATCACTTACTCACCAATTGATCCTTTGCAGTGAATAGGTGCCATCAGAATGTGAGTTCAAACGAATAATAAAAACATCAAAATAATCCACAAGCAATCAACATGACTCCAGTCAATAAATCATCACCTAGTGAAGCGAAAAGTTAAGTGTTCGTAAGAAACAAATCCATCAAGACAGTTTTACTTTAAACCATTGTTTCCAATAAGAAGCCCTCTATTCAGAATATTACTTTCTCCAGTGAAAAAGGTGTCTCATCTGAGTCAGGAGAGAAATATGCACAGATCAAGCAGTTTTTACAAGCCAAAACAGGTCTAAACAAATATGTGGGTGGATTTTGATATGAGAAGACAACAGTAAATGGACTTTTTCACTAATGAAAGTTATTACAGATTATGGACTTGTATTTTGGCCAGAAGCAACGGTCTGAAGTCATGTGGATACTTGTGGATCATTGTAATGCTTTTATCAGCTGTTTGCACTCATTCACTGCAAAGGATCCACTGGTGAGCAAGTGATGTAATGCTAAATTTCTCCAAATCCATTCCCATGAAGAAACAAACTCATCTACATCTTGGATGGCCTGAGAGGGAATACATTTTCAGCAAATTTTCATTTTTGGGTGAACTGTTCCTTTAAGAGTGCAAGGAAGTAATGCACAATAAAAAGTGAATGTTTTTTGCGGCAGTATTCATACATTAAAGGATACGGAAAAATCTGTTACACACTTGGAATCATCTGTCCAGTCGATACACGTTGTCTCGTCAAATGGCCCATAATAACTCTTGTCTAATGCAAATGCATTAAACTCTCGGTTTCTTCCAGGTGCATGATACATCAGAGCCACGTTTTCCTTTGTTATCACAAACTTCCTTTAAAAAACAACAACAAAGGAACACGACCAGGGAAAATTTAGTAAGAGCTGTTCATGCATAAAATCATATTACAAAGATAATAAGCGCTGTGTGTAATAGCTGACCTTCCATCAGGGGAGAAGGACACACTGTGAACAGGACTGTGGAAGTGATGATGGTGAAGTACTGCCCGAGTGACCAAACTGACCAGTATGGCTGCTCCATCTGAAACACATTAATCAAACAGTGTTACACACAAAACTCTCTCAGCAAAAAACTAACCAACAACCTGTAAAACCATATTTTTTCCCCAACTTAAACAGTGAGGTTTAAAACTGCACTTGTAAAATGCGTATATTTTCTCATTTATTATATTGTTTTCCTTTACAGATGATATTATTAGCATAACATATAGCATTGAAAGTTATGTAAATTAACATATTAGCATATATATTCCAATTGGAATAATTATTTCTTTTTTTGTGATTAACATTTTACATCACAACCTTTTCATAACCTTGGGTTTAAATTAGATGGAATTATTTTCAAAATGGTCTCCACGATTTTAATACTGCTTATGACAGGAAAAAATATGCATGGAGAATGGTGGACTTTGCCATACCTTCATCTATAAGTATGGCAAGATTCCCATCTGGAGAGATTCCCAAACAGCTGATGTTCTTTGTGGTGGATGCTGGTAAGGTTTCTGATTTGTTACTGAAGAAATACAACATTTCCTCAGTTGAAAACAGCGTAACTTTCACTTGATAATGAGACAGCATGCAAGTGATGTAATGCTAAATTTCTCCAAATCCATTCCCATGAAGAAACAAACTCATCTACATCTTGGATGGCCTGAGAGGGAATACATTTTCAGCAAATTTTCATTTTTGGGTGAACTGTTCCTTTAAGAGTGCAAGGAAGTAATGCACAATAAAAAGTGAATGTTTTTTGCGGCAGTATTCATACATTAAAGGATACGGAAAAATCTGTTACACACTTGGAATCATCTGTCCAGTCGATACACGTTGTCTCGTCAAATGGCCCATAATAACTCTTGTCTAATGCAAATGCATTAAACTCTCGGTTTCTTCCAGGTGCATGATACATCAGAGCCACGTTTTCCTTTGTTATCACAAACTTCCTTTAAAAAAAAACAACAAAGGAACACGACCAGGGAAAATTTAGTAAGAGCTGTTCATGCATAAAATCATATTACAAAGATAATAAGCGCTGTGTGTAATAGCTGACCTTCCATCAGGGGAGAAGGACACACTGTGAACAGGACTGTGGAAGTGATGATGGTGAAGTACTGCCCGAGTGACCAAACTGACCAGTATGGCTGCTCCATCTGAAACACATTAATCAAACAGTGTTACACACAAAACTCTCTCAGCAAAAAACTAACCAACAACCTGTAAAACCATATTTTTTCCCAACTTAAACAGTGAGGTTTAAAACTGCACTTGTAAAATGCGTATATTTTCTCATTTATTATATTGTTTTCCTTTACAGATGATATTATTAGCATAACATATAGCATTGAAAGTTATGTAAATTAACATATTAGCATCAAATTCAAAATCTCCCTTTTTCTTCAAGTAGCATTTACTTGTGCAAAGCCGCAGGTTTGTGAAAAAACTGAGGATCCATGTTATCCACCATGTTCCAAAGAGCAAAGTCAAGTCATCTTTATTTATATTCTGTATACAATACAGATTGTTTTAAAACAGCAGCTTCGTAGTGATAAACAGGAAAACAGCAGAATCAATTATGGAAACAGTCCAGATTCTGCTGTAAAGCAGCTCTAAAAAAAAACACGAGTGTCATTACTCAGCTCAGTGTTCATTTGATTCAGTTCAATAACTGAAGTGTTGATGTTGCAAAATACGATTCAGACATAAAGCATCTTAATACAGCAAAGTGTGCTATATCTAGCAAATATATCTAACCTTCTGTACAAAGAATGGCAAGTGTCACAAATTTGCTAACTTGATTGTTGACACAGAAAAGGTGCGGAATCAGTAATATGAAATTGCATTAGCAAGAATCAGACAAAAAGTGTGCACATCCAGCAGGCAAAAAGCTCAACCAAAAAAATAAAAAATAAATAAATTATTGGTGGACTTTGCCATACCTTCATCTATAAGTATGGCAAGATTCCCATCTGGAGAGATTCCCAAACAGCTGATGTTCTTTGTGGTGGATGCTGGTAAGGTTTCTGATTTGTTACTGAAGAAATACAACATTTCCTCAGTTGAAAACAGCGTAACTTTCACTTGATAATGAGACAGCATTTTCAGCTCACAAACGCAGTTAGTCTGGCAATGAAATCAGTGTTATTATGAAAAGGACTGATAACGTTACTCACTTTTTCAGATCAAAGACGGAGATGCGGTTGCCAACAGGACTGATGACAGAATTCCCATCTTTAGAGAAACACAGGTTCCCATGGCGATAAAATGCCCCCAATAAGTTGGAAAACTAGGAGAAAATACGAACTCGTTGAATTAAAATATTCACTGTCAGACATACATTCTGTTTTAAGACAAACAATCTACTTTATTTATTTGTTTATAAATATTTTTGTCACAATAACCAGCAGGCAAAGTCTCACACAAATGTCTAATAAAAAAGCAATACAATTATTCCCGAGAAGAACATCAAAAGTAAAATTGTGTCTGTAGTACCTTGTATGCAAACTTCATGTTTTCTGAGATGTTATTTTATAAATTATCCATTAAACATCACAAGTCCTGCGTTCTACACGTGAGAAATTCTAAATACATGAACGCACTAGTGATGTCCGGTTCGCGAACGAATCGTTCGATTTAACCGGTTCTTCTTAGTGAACCGGTTGAAACAGTTCAGTTCACCCAATCGGACTGAATCGTTTGAAACGGTTCGCGTCTCCAGTAAGCATTAATCCGCACATGGGCTCAAAAACACATCCGGGTCAATACCAAACTAAAAGCACCCAGCATCGGCCCATAAAAGTCTCCCAAAGGTTATTACAAAAGATATAGAATAAAAATAATGTGACAATAAGTAGGTATGAACGGTGGAGAGAAAAAAAGACTTAATTTTTATATTGAATATGGAATATATTTCACTCTTAATATGATTTAATTTATCATTTGTAGATGTTAAGCAACTACCTTTTTATTAAAGAAAAAACACGTATACACATATCTAACGCGATCTAAGTTGTTATGTTTCTCCCTGCTAAACAAACAAACAAACAAATAAATAAATAAAGTTTGTGCACGAAATGAAAAGTTACAGTCTAACGTGTCCACCAGATGGTGTCTTGGCACGATGCTGAAATCATTTCAACGTAAAACTCAAAAAAGAAATAAAGAAAAAAGAAATGATAGATGAATTGATCTCGTTGTCATAAACCACGTCTCTTCTGTCTTTCAATTTGTGAGTATCTCTGATTAAAACGAATAATTTGAATACCTCCCGAAACCTGTTCTGTTCTCCAAGAGAAGAGAGAAGTGACGTCAGCGTGTGATTAGCATATCTCCCTCTATATATTTCATGCTTGCGCATTGGCGCGCAACAGACAGTACTGCAACGTAATTCAACTAAAGACTTCAAACTCTAATCCGTCTACAAAGGTACGTGTTTTGGAGTTACTCATATGAAATAATGCTATTGGTATCGTGTTAAGGATTGGTAAAAATGCAAACCGTTATATCACTATTTTTATTGAACGTGAAATCTGTTCTTTTCCAAATAAATCTGGGAAAAGGCTAACGTTATGCCTTTGCATTTGAAAACGCGGTGTGTTCAAACATCTTCAGAAGGTTACAAATAGTAATAACGAATACGCAAATGTTGCTTTAAAGTCGATACCTTTAGGCGATCAAGGCGGTTAACCTATTTTCCCTTGTTAAACCTCTTTGTGCTGCAAATGCATTAATAAGGATGTGACTCGTTATGTCATATGGCACATTTGCTGCCTTGTATCAAAAGCACCGTTGGCTAATGTGTTATAAGGTGTGATTGGTGAAGAGGGCGTTGAAAGAAACGGCAGCATTGTGTGCTGTGGGTGAAAAAGCAGTACAGGGCGGTGGTTTTCTATAATGCAATCAACATTTTGCGAAAGGCAGTCAAAATGCTTTGCCTGGCCGTGCACACGAAAGAAATGGAATCATGAGCAAAAGTGTGTAGGATTTTTACCTTAGAAAGAAAGAAAGAAAACATAAATGCTATCGCATTTAATCATTCATATTGTAACCTCAGCGTGGGAACTGCTATTGTTATGTAAATATAAATTTTTTGCTGCCTCAGACGCCATTCAGAAAGGGTGCGGTTTTGTTCATTTCTCTGTGTTAGTGTCAGGAACATCAGCGGGAAGTGATGCAAATCTCCACTAAATGAACAATAGTTTTCTAGAGCTTCATTGCCTCCGGTGTTTTAGAGAAGCAACCCTCGCTTTTGGCTTAAATGCTTTTGCAGACAAGAAAGATATGACATTTGTATTCTCTTTTGTTCCTTGAGCAGACAACCAATCATGTCTGACAAACCAAACCTTGAGGAGGTCACCAGCTTTGACAAAAGCAAGCTGAAGAAGACTGAGACTCAGGAGAAAAACCCACTGCCATCTAAAGAAAGTAAGAATTACAGCCACAAAACTGGCTGGTATTACATAACTACAGTAAGCTATGATATCTGTGGCCTTAGGTTCTAATTTGTAATTTTCTCCTAGAGTGCTATCAAATGACATTTAAACAGTCTGAGTGAATTCTACTCTTTCTTCTTTGTCCGCAGCCATTGACCAGGAGAAGCAGGCGGCCTCGTGAAGACACAAGCTACCATCATGCACTGTGCACACTCCCTTCCCTGCATTGCCTTCTTTTCATTCACTTCTTTTAGCAGTATAACTTTGTAACCAAAATGTCAAAAAAGAAAATATGAAACAGAAAAAAAAGAAAGAATCTAAAGCTGCATCACTGTCAGATGGGATGAGCCGACCCCTCTAGCAACACCTAGATGCATCCGGACCGCCTCCCTTGTCCAATCAAAGGTTCTGTTTCCAGGAGCATGAGGCATGGATTCATCTGGTGGCCACGGTGGGCTGTTTTGCGTTGGTTTCGACTCTTGCCATAGGACAAGGGGGCGTGGCCTAGTGGATATCCCCAAATTTTTATCATCCGGTTGAGGCGTGGCTTTTTGTCGACAAGTGACCAGCTCACAAAGTTATGGCATCATATTTTTTTTATTTCAAATTTTAGAATAAACTGCACAATCTTTGGTTTTTATGTTGGTAATGATTAACAACTTCTTGTTAGTGCTGCTTCAGTGAAATGCTTTTTTTTTTTTTTTTTTTTTTTGGTAAGAAAGTTATTGCAATCATCATTTTTA